>NC_063264.1:18418256-18599379 GCF_019578655.1 Ricinus communis | reverse complement strand
CAATATTCTTTAAGAGAGTTGCTTGTGAGGGAGGCACATGGTAGGGGTTTGATGGGACATTTTGGAGTGAGAAAGACTTTAGCTGTTTAAAGTAAGCATTTCTTTTGGCCATAAATGAAAATAGATGTTGAAAAAATATGTGAGAGATGCATCACTTAGGTAGGCATTTCAATGGACTAAAGTGATGCCTCATGGGTTGTATACTCCACTTTCCATACCTAATGAACCTTGGGTAGGCATTTCTATGGACTTTGTTTTAGGATTACCTAGGTCAAGAGGAGGGAAGATTCTATTTTTGTTGTTGTTGATAGGTTTAGCAAAATTTCACATTTCATTGAATGCTACAAGATAGATGATGCAACTCATATTGTGAGGTTGTTCTTCAAAGAAATTGTTAGATTGCATGGAGTTCCAAGGACAATTGTTAGTGATAGAGATGTCAAACTCCTTAGCCACTTTTGGAAGACACTTTGGGGAAAATTGGGAAAAAAGCTTCTATTCTCAACAAATTTGTCATCCACAAACGGATAGAAAAACAGAGGTGGTTAATAGAACTCTCTCACAAGTATTAATGGCAATAATTCAAAAAAATTTGAAGTATTGGGAAGAATGTTTGCCACATGTTGAGTTTGCATAAATAGGAGTATTTATTCTATAATAAATTATTCACCTTTTAAGAGTGTATTTGGGTTCAATTCATTAACTCCTATAGTTTTACTGCCATTATCCATTGATAAGGCTAATTTTGAAATAGCGAGAAAATTTGAATTTGTTAAAAGCTTACATGAGAAGGTGCATGCTCAAATAGAGAAAAGAAATCAACAATATGAAAAGCAACATAACAAGGGGAGAAAGAGAGTTGTATTTGAGTCGGGTGATTGGATTTGGGTGCATTTGAGGGACGAAAGATTTCCAAGCCAAAGGAAGTCTAAGTTAATGACAAGAGGGGATGGGCCATTCCAAATCCTTGAAAGAATTAATGATAATACCTACAAGCTAGATTTGCCAAGTGAGTATGGCAATGCGAGTGCTTCTTTCAATGTTGTTGATCTTTCTTTATTTAATGTAGGTGATGAAGTTGACAATGAGGCTGATTCGAGGATGAAACCTTATGATGAAAGAGGGAATGTTGCAACAAAGACAAGAACTATAAATGAACCTTTAAGTTTTCCAAGTCCAAAAGGATGCCAGAAGCGTTATTTGGCCTAATTAAAGATACTTGGAGTGTTCAAACACAACAAGGGTCAGCCTAAGGCTTAGGATTGCAAAAAGGGACCAAAATCATAAATTTAGTGCAATAAGTTTAGGTTGAACTCAAAGGTCTAATATAATTCTTTTGAAGCCTGTTTATTTTCATTTTTATTAGGTTTTCTTAAGTTAGGGTGTGATTAGTTATCATTTGGAGTTACACAATGGATGCACATGATTAGTTATAATTTAGAGTTAAAAAAATGGATGCATATTATTATTTGTCATTTGGGATTTACAAAATGAGTACTAATTTACAAAATAAGTACCATCAATGTAAAAACAACCACTTTTAATGAGTTTTAATGCGGAAAATGTGGGAAAGCTCAAAAGACATTCATATAGGGTTCTTTGTCTTGTTTTGGCTATAAATATCAAAGGCAAATTCATTTATTAAGATCAATTTGATGAATTATAATCTTTATTTGCTCTTTGTGAGTGTTTTTTCTTAAGTTATTGCATGAACTTTGAACTTATCAAACTATTTTTAGTTTATGGCATTGTCTAACCAAAATCTTGTGTTCGATTCTTAACTTATCAAGTTATACTTGGTTTGTGGCATTAGAGTTTGTTAGAACTAGTTTTCCCTAACTTCACTTGAGGAGATCCTTGGGTTTCAGAATCATCTTGATTGGAGGATATTTTCAAGTATTCCATATGTATCATAACTAAATAATTATTAGGGTGTACGGTTGCTGAGATGATGATTTCCTATCATTTGGTGTTAGAGCTTGCTTCGCCATGTTTGCAAAGCTCTCACTATTATATACGTCTCCTTATCATAAGTTGGATACCTCAAGGGTGCCCCGTTTAGCTTTTTACTAAAGTAGGCAATTGGCTTTCCTTCTTGCATAAGAACGGCTCCAATCCCCAAACCTGAAGCATCATAATCCATTTCAAAGGTATTAGAAAAGTTGGGCAAAGAAAGTAAAGGGGCAGAAATCAACTTATCTTTAAGCCTGTTAAACGCTTTCTCTTAAGCATCTCCCCACTTAAATCCCACACTATTCTTGATTACTTCGGTTAATAGTGCAGCAATAGTGCTAAAATCACGAACAAAGTTTCTATAAAAGCTTGCCAAACCATGAAAGGAGCGAACATCTCCAATTGACTTAGTTGTATGCAACTCCTTAATTGCCTTAACCTTCTCTTCATATATTATAATGCCTTGTGCGCTAACCATAAACCTTAAGAAAACAAGTTTGCTCGTGCAAAAAGAACATTTCTTAAAGTTGGCAAGAAACTTTTCCTTATGCAAAACATCAAGTACTAAACGCACATATGCTCAATATATTCATTTAATGACTTACTATACACAAGTATATCATCAAAATAGACAACACACTTTCCTAAGAATACAAGCAAAACATGGTTCATTAATCTCATGAAAGTACTAGGTGCATTAGTTAATCCAAAAGGTATAATTAACCATTCATATAAACCATATTTTGTTTTAAAAGCGGTTTTCCATTCATCACCCTCTTTCATCCTAATTTGGCGATAACCACACTTAAGATCAATCTTAGAAAGTATATGTGCACCATGCAACTCATCAAGTAAGTCATCTAAACAAGGAATAGGATGTTGATACTTTAAAGTTATTTTATTTACGGATTTTGCAAACTCAAATTGAAGTCAATTTGGTGCTCAATCCCTCTTAAAGGTGGTAAACCTTTTAGAACTTTCTCAGAAAATAGATCTTCATATTCCTTCAAAAGAGAAACAAAAACACTAGGCAAAGAGTTGCCAAGGTTGTTAGTAGTAAAACATGCCTCTTTGTACAAAAGTACAATAATAGGCATGTTAGAAAAAAAGCTCTCTTAACATTACCCTCTTTTGCATAAAAGCTCACTTGTTTCTTTTCCCCCCAATCACAGGCATGACGAAGTAATTTTAGCTAGTGTTATTAGGCAGGCCCATGCAAAATTTCCCTTCTTTTTGTTAAGCTAGCTCATAAGATTTAGGACTACGAGAGTTGTTAACTAGTCAACTTGATATGGAACCTCCATGAATGAGCTTGAGAACTCCTTTTGAATTGCGGACCCCCAACACATTAACATGAAAACCCCAAGAACCAATTCGATTTAACCACTAAGAAAGATTAGAAAATAGATTTCTTAGAAAGATGATCAGGAATTAGATTTTAGAAAACTTGTTCATGAATCCCAATTTTGAAACACTCCACAAAAGGATCATCAATCTACTTGAATGTTTCTTAAGCATGCATTCTACACAAGAACATAAAGACAAAGCAAACAACTTTAAGATTTGATAACTAATTATCAATTAAATTCAACTTCAACTTGATTCAAAATTGGTACTAGCCTTATACAGGCCTTAGAAAACCCTAAATCTTAATTAATAATGATTTACATCTCATATAGGATTCAAGATAACCTTCATAACTAAAAGAGATAAATTAAACAAAGTCCTAATTAGGTTAAAATACATATGTGGCCACCTATAATAAGTCATAAAATCCTAATTTATACAAGTCATATAGATGGGTCTCACAACATAAGCCAAGTTAGGCTCAAAGTCTTCATATGCTCCAATTTAGCTTCTTTAGTCTTTTTAAGCCCAATTAAGTTCATTCAAGCCCAATAAACTGAATCATATTAATAAGTGTGAAGAGCCTTTATGAATAGAATATACGAACTCTAATAGTTAGGAATCCGTATATCACTAACCTAGAAATCCACTAACAAATTGAATCAAATCCTAGGATCACTCTAGACCATATTATAAAGTTGATAAATAGAATTAGAACCTAAAGAAAACTAAGTCCTTTAAACCCTAATCCTAGCACATCATAAAGATAGATCAAATCTTTGATAAGTGTTAAATGCATTCAATAAGAATACAAGAATTCAACTAAAGGTTGCTAGAATAATGAAATATCATTAATAATCAAAACTTAATGTAATATATGCCTTGATTCAAATTAAATAGACTTGAAACAAACCCTAGAGGACAACTAATAGGAAAAAGACTATTATGCCCTAAGTAAACTTAATGTTTAAGAATAAAACTAAACCAAGACCTACAAGCATATTTTGGCCTTAATTGGTTCTTCATGTGCTTGAACCTCCAATATATTGAATAAAGCCCAATCTTGATGCTCCTTAATAGTTGTGGATCTTGGGCCTTCAAATGGATTCTCCTTCCTAGCCCAATCTTGTATATAACCATTTAAGGCTTGTCATAAACTCTTGGCTCTAGACCTTGGTATTAGGCCTTGTGGCAAGCTTTGCCATCTTTAGCATCCTTAGCTTTCCTTACGTGCTCCTCATCAAGCCCATCATCTTCAAGCTTTTCTTATGCTAGCCCATCCGTATCAGTGAGCCTTGAACTTAAATCTAATTCTTTAAGTCTTGATGTGTTCTTAGCCCAAATGTATTGGATAAGGTCATTGACTTGTAATTTAAATCGAACTAGGACTCCTAGTTTAATTAAGATTCCTTTCGTTGCTTGAACTCCTAATATCATAAAGACTCCTTGCAGGATTCAGATTCCTAGTTGAGTCAGGACTCCTTATTGGATTAGGATTTCTTGAGCTAGTAGGATTTGCATCATCAAAACTCCTTATTAGAGAAGGATTGGTTGTGCTAGTTTAGTTTGTAACATTCCCCCTTTCTTTGAAAAGATTCATCCTCGAATCTTGCCCGAATATTGTGGAATAAGGAAACTTATAATCTCTTAGGAGAATACTAACTCATTATCAACCTGCAAATCTTTCACAAAAGTTATTAGAGGAACTTTAGAATAAATAACACTTTTAATGCTAATAAACTCAACATGTTCAATTGGCTCAATGGCATCAAGCAAAACATCTTCATTCTTCACCACCTCAACTTTCTCTTCATCTTCAACAATGATCTTTTCATCTTGGATTTCACTCAAAAGTTGCAAATTATTATCTTTCTTACCATCTTCATTCATCATGCCCTTAGAATCTTCATTGACTTCAATAAAGCATTGTAACTCCTCTATGGCATCGCACAACACCTCATCATGATATTTACCAATTGAAACGGAAATAATTGCTTACTGGTCTACCTTAACCTCACTGCAATCATTAAGCAACTGAAGTTTATAAGGCCGTGGGTATGGTATAGTAGAGAACCCCAACGTATCAATCAAGAATGTGCTCACTACATTAGTGCAACCTCCACTATCAACAATGACACTACATGCCTTTCCTTGAAGATGGCACCTTATATGGAACAATTTGTCTCGTTGCTTCTCATGGCAATCCTCTTTCGATTGAGTATTAAGAGGATGCCTTGTAATCAACAAATCACCCTTAATTGGTTCCTCAATACTCCCCTTACTAGCACTCTCTAATTCGGGCATCTCATCATTACTACTATTCTCATTGTCGCCCTCTTCGTCATCCGTCACTACCTCACCATTTCGTATGGTCATAGTCCTCCTATTATGGCACTCCTTACTAATATGACCTACTCCTTGACATTTCCAACACTTAATGTTTCTATTTCTCCCTTTAGGCTCTTCAGTCTCAGATTTTCCTTTAGAAACCAAATCTACCTTGCCTTTTGTAACATTATAGGTAGCCTTATTTCCACTCTTAAAATATCTTTCCATCCCTTTTCCAAGAAGAATTAGAGTTTGAATAAGGTTTAGGAACATATCTTGCTGTCGCTCTTCCTTCGAGTTATTTTTCCACTTTAATGACAATGTGTACCATCTCCTCTAACTCCACATAAGGTTGCAAAATCACACGGTCAGCTATCTCCTTGTTCAAACAGACAAGAAATTTGCCACGGCAGCCTCCATGTCCTCATCTATGTTGACTCTCTTCATTATCATTTCCATCTCCTTCTAGTAGTCTTCAACACCCTTACTACCTTATTTGAGAACTTGAAGTCTTTGAACAAGCTCCCTTTGGTAATGCTTAGGTAAAAATCTTTTTCTCATGAGTGTTTTAAGGTCATACCAAGTATCAATAGTATTGCAAATTTCTCCTCCTAGTAGTTATCATTTGATGCCACCAAGCTATGGCATAATCCAAAAATTGGATAACCGCTAGCTTAAAGTTCTTCTCCTTGCTAAATTGATGACAATCAAATATGAGTTCCACTTTCTTTTCCCATTGTAAATGAGCCTTTAAATCTAATTTACCTTGAAAATGAGGTATCTTAAGTTTAATGCTCCTTAAATTCCAATCTAATATGATGGTTTGTGCCTCTCTTTCTAATCTCTATGTAGTATAATGGTTTAGTTTTATTTGAAAAGCATAAACATGAGTGTTGAGTAAAAGTGCATGAAAGTGGCAATAATAGGCATTGATCCAATGCTTGAACAAATGCGAAGAAATAAAATTAGTTGATTGGGTATTGATATCATTCTCCGAATGATCACGGATGAATCTTTTGGAGGAAAGAGGGAACACCGAGAATCAAAGTATATGCCCAAATATTCTAATTCAAGATTTGCAGCATTGGGGTCTCCATCATTCCTTGTTCCTCTAAGCATGAGGACTCTTGATGACCGAAGGATTGGCGGGAAAAAATTATGGTAGCGCAATTGATAAGCTTGACCAGCGGCATTGGGGCTTAGCGTGAGGATAAAGCAGGAGGAGACATAAATTCATGGGCATAAAGGAGAAATCATGTTTTTTTTAAATTAATCCAAGCATAATACAAGCGAGAATGGAGCCTTTTGATATTTGGGACACATATAATAAAGTAAGGTAGGCCTATAATTGTTGGACTGTTATTTGGTATGTCCACTCGAATTTTCTCTTGCTTTCATTAAGGAATCATGGGAACACAATTAAGAAGCTTGACCTGTGGTATTGGGGCGTGACTTGATAATCAACCAGTATGAGATGCAAATCCACATGCATAACGGAGAAATCATATTGCTTTCGATTAATACAGGTGGGAATGCATGCGTTTTGATGCTTGGAAGGCGTATAATGAAGCAAATTGCGCTAGAGTATTATTACGTATGGCCACATGGATTTTCCCTTATCTTTGTTATAGAGTCATGGGAACATAATTGACAAGCTTAATCAGTGGCATTGTAGCATGACTTGATGATCAAGCAGGATGAGACACAAATCCACACACGTGATGGAGAAATCATATTTCTTTCGATTAATCCATGTAGGAATATGCAGACTTTGATGTTTGGGATGCATACAATGAAGTGATTTAGGTCGGAGTGTTATTAGGTATGCTCACTAGAATTTTCCTTTGTTTTCGTTAAGCTGGCTAATAAAACTTAGGACTACGAGAGTAGTTGGCTAGTCAACTCCTCTCTAGTTCTTGATTTGACTTCAGTTTATTCATCTTTCTTTATTTATTTTCTTATATTTAGCTTCTAGTTTCTTCTTCTTATGGAATAAGGGCTTTCGCACTACAAAAACTGCATGCAACCAAATGCCCGAGTCTAGTGAGCATATTATTTCAACTTTCTACCTTGTAGGAAATCAAGTTATAGGTTCTTTCAAAAACTTTATGGACTTATCAACACTCATGCTAGCGAACGTAGACTTATCGCTCACGTCCTTCCTTTCTTTTCTATTCTTTGTCTACCTTTATGTTTAAATCAATTTGATTTGATCCTTATGCTTAATCGTATAGAAAAATAACTTGTGATTTCTTTCCTTATCGGATCAAAAACTGATGGGTGCTAAATCGTGTTAGCTGTATCTAAGGCAGTGTACCTATCGATGCAGTCTAGCACTAATGGCGAGTATCAAGGTCGTATTCCTCGGGAAAGTGAAAGCCCAGAGTTACTCCTTTGTTCTTTGTTATATTAACCTAAAATGGATAATGAATAAATTCTAAACTAACTATTAACTACAAGCTAAGTTCTGAGGGAGATGCAGGAGTAATTGATAAATGAAATAATCAAGACAACAAGACAAACCCAAAGGGAATCTAAACTAGTTGGCAATCGAACAAAAGATAAAGGATCGATGAGTCTAATTATGCTACCGTGGGCGAATTCTTAGAAATTCGGTTTCTCTCTCGATAACCTAGAATTCTAAACCTAATAACCTAAAGTTGGAATCTCTTCCTAATGATTGATTCTTAAATTAGCATTAAGCTTTAATCCGTCTCTATTAAGCTTTGTTAATTCTTAATCCGGCTAGTTAATTATCCTTATCTCTAAGCGATTATTAACCAGTTCTTACTATTCAAAATTCCAATTGCCAAACGGATTTCTCAATCTCATAAAGCAATCTAAACATCACAATTCACAATGTCTCATGAATAATGCATTATCTTATTAATACTGAAAACAAGAAGAATACAAAATTAACCCAAACAATCCAACAATATAATATCAAGCCAACATAGTAAAGAAATCCCAATGGATTAAATCAGTCTAGCTAAACATGTTCATGTTTAAAAAATCTAGGAAATCAATTACAATGAAAGAATAATGAAAATAAAACATGTACACCCTTTTTTCTTGAATTGGATGAACAGCTCCAAATCTAGATCTACACTTTGATTAATCTCCCAAACTGCCTCTTGAATTGCTTCCACTACTGTTTTGCACTTGGAACCTTGCGATTCCGGGATTCTTACTCCCCATGACTCTCTCTGCGACTCAATCGTGCAGAACCGAACCGAACCGCCAGGCTCTATGTCACTTCTTCCCCCTCTCCTTTCTAAGAAAAATTCATTTTTCTTATATATTTAACTCAGCACGGCCGTGTTCAAGCCGTGCTGAAACTATGGATCTCACCAAGTAGGGTTTCACCACGGCCGTGTTTCTCCCCATGTTGGCCACCACGGGCCGTGTTGCTCCCCGTGTTGGCTAACACGGGCCGTGCTGAAGGCTATGGTGGCTACGGAAACCGTGCCCAAAGTGCAAATTTTAAGAATCAAATCCAATGGTTGAGCATGGCCAGAGTCCAGGCCATGCTCAATGTATGCATTGCGAGCCCTTGTTCGATATTGATGAATTCTCGTCCGTTTCCGCACGTATTGATCTATAATTGCTTAAACACCGATGACGGTCCTATAAATGTTCCTGAAATGCAAAAGAACACAAAACACGGTTGATTTGGGAATAAAAGCACAATAATTGCTAAGAACATACGCAATAATATGCAAGCAAATATGTGTAAAACTATGCTCATAAAAAACCTACCTATATTCTCATTTCTCTTTCTAATCTATATCTAGTATGATGGTTTGGTTTTATTTGGGGATCATAAACACAAGTATTGACTTAAAGTGCGCGGAAGCAGCAATCATAGACACCTATCCAATGCTTGGACAAATGTGAAGAAAGAAAATTAGTTGATCGAGTATTGATATCATTCTCCGAATGATAGGGGATGAATCTTTTATAGGAAAGAGGAAACGCTGAGAGTCGAGGCATGCCTAAATTCGAGTCTCCATCATCCCTTTTTCCTCTAGGCACATCATCAAGACTCCTTATTGTCGCAAGATTTGTTGTGCTAGTTTGGTTCATATCAGCTTCCATGCGCTTTCCCTCAATATTCTCATATTTATGCTCACCAAATAAAACCAAACCATAACGCTAGACAGAGATTAGTAAGAGAGGCACAAAAAAATGAATAGAATGAGAACATAAGTAGGATTATGAATCCGATAGGGAAAGAAATCACACTTTTTTTATTCTTCTCCATATGGCTAAGCATGAGAATTAAATCGAATTGATTTAAATACAAGAGTAGAAAAAGAACACAAAAGAAAGAAAAGACGTGAGCAATAAGCCTAGGTTTGCTAGCGTGAGTCTTCATAGGTCTATATAGTTCCTAAAAGATCCCATAACTTGATTTCTTGATGATAAACCCGTTGATACATGAGTAGAGATGAAACGTATCATGAAGAAGCGATTTGTCCCAAGTCACTATTATAAGGAGCTGAACTAAAAACTATAAACCTTGACACAAGGTTCCAAGAGTGTAGAGGAGTATCATAAAGAGATGGAAGTAGCCATGATAATGGCTAAGGTGGTGGAGGATGAGAAGCTACCATGGCAAGGTTCTTGAATGTCTTGAACAAGAACATAGCCGACTTAGTGGAGTTGCAACCTTATGTAGAAATTAAGAACATGGTGCATGTGGCCATGAAGATTGAGAGGCAACTCAAACGCAAGAGTATAAGTAACTATGATTCTAAGCCTTATTCGGGTTCCACTTCTTCTCTTGGAAACCGAATTGGAGTAAAAAGGATGAAGAGCCTACTGTTAAGCCTAAAATTGATGATTCTAAAGCTAAAGTAGATATAGGCAATAAGCGTGAAGGTAAGAATCAAACTAGAGGGATAAAATGTTTTAAGTGCTTAGGACTTGGACATTATGCACGTGATTGTGCTAATAAAAGAGTTATAATTATGAGAGATGGGGTAGTCGAAAGTGAGAGTGAATAGAGGATGAGATGCCACCTTTAGAGGACGTTAGTGATGTTGAATATGCTAAAGGGGATGTTTTGATCGTAAAATGTAGACTTAGTTTGCAAGTTAAAAATGATGAACATGGGAGCAATGTGAAGATTTGTTTCATACTCATTATTTAATTGTTAATAAGTTGCGTAACATTATTATGAATAATGGTAGTGATACTAATGTGGCTAGTACTTGTTCAAAAATTGAATTTACATACTATTAAGCATCCAAAGCCTTACAAATTGCAATGATTGAATGATAGTGGAGTTGTGAAGGTTAATAAGCAAGTATTGATTTCTTTTTCAATTGGTAGATATAAGGATAAGGTATTTTGTGATGTGGTTCCCATGTATGCCGGTCATGTTTTGTTGGGAAGACCTTAGCAATATGATAGGCGTGTTTTATATAATGGTTTCAAGAATAGGTACTCTTTGACTATGGATGGACAAAAGTTCAACCTTGGACCATTGCCTCGCAAGACTATTTATGAAGACCAAATGAGGATAAAACAACAATATGAGGAGCTTGAATCTTCAAATAGGGAAACTTTGGGTAGGGAGTAAGAGAGAGATAAAATCGAAAAAGATAAGTTGAGTGATAAAAGTGAGTGCAATGGGAAACACAAGGTGATAGAAAACAAGGGAGAAAAGAGTGAAACAAAAATGAGTATATATGAAAAGTCAAGTGATGTGAGGGAAAGACTAACCTTGAGGCAACAAGTGCTTGTTCTCATGTATAAGGATATTTTGATTATGACTAATGATCTTAACCAAGTTTTTCCTAGTGTTGTTTTTAAGCTTTTGCAGGAATATGGACACCTTCTTCCCGAAGATGTGCCTAAAGGATTACCACTCATTTGTGCTATTGAGCACCAAATTGACTTCATTCGGGGTGCGAGTATTCCAAATAGGCCAGCCTATAGATGCAACCCCAAGAAGACAAAAGAAATCCAAAGGCAAGTGAGTGAGCTTATGGATAAGAGGTGTGTGAGAGAAAGCATGAGCCCATGTGCGGTTCCCATGATTCTGGTGCCTAAGAAAGATGGAACATGGAGGATGTGTATTGCTTGTCGTACCATCAACAAGATAATAATAAAGTATCGCCATCCTATACCTAGGCTAGATGATATGTTGGATGAGCTATATGGTTCTTGTGTGTTTTTTAAAATTGATATTAAATCTTGTTACCATTAAATTAGAATGCCTGATGAGATGAATGGAAAATCACTTTCAAAATAAAACAAGGTTTATATGAATGGTTAATAATGCCATTTGGCTTAACTAACACACCAAGAACTTTTATGAGATTAATGAATCATGTTTTGCATGCCTTCATTGGAAATTTTATGGTGGTTTACTTTGATGATATCCTTGTTTATAGCAAATCTTTAGATGAGCATATAACACATTTAAAGGTTGTTTTTTATGTGTTAAAACAAGAGACCTTGTATGCTAATCTTAAGAAGTGCACTTTTCAATTTTCTTAGATATATTGTTAATGACAAAGGAATTCATGTTGATCAAGGAAAAGTAAAAGTAATTAGGGAGTGGCCGAAACCTACTAGTGCATTATGTTAGGAGTTTCATGGTCTTGCTAGCTTTTATAAGAGATTCATTAAGGATTTTTCTACAGTTCCTGCACCTTTAACCGAATACATTAAAAAGAATGTAGGTTTCAAGTGGGAAAAAACAAGATCTTGCTTTTGACTTGTTAAAAGAAAAATTAAGTTCGACACATTTGCTTTCTTTGCCTAATTTTGCTAAAACCCTTGAGGTTGAGTGTGATACGAGTGGAATAGGCATTGAAGGAGTCCTAATGCAAGAAGGAAGACCAATTACATTCTTTAGTGAGAAGCTTAGTGGAGCTAGTTTAAACTACCCAACATATGACAAGGAGTTTTATATGTTGGTAAAGGTATTAGAACATTGGCAACATTATCTTTGGTATAATAAATTTATGATCCATACCCACCATGAGTCCTTGAAATATCTCAAAGGATAAGGGAAGCTTAGTAGAAGACATGCTAAATGGGTGGAGTTTATAGAATCATTTTCTTACATCATCAAGTACAAGCATGGTAAGGAGAATATAGTAGTCGATGCTTTGTCAAGAAGGTATGCCTTAATTTCTACTCTTGATGCAAAGTTGTTAGGTTTTGAATTTATCAAAGACTTACATATTTCTGAACTGATTTTGCAAATATGTATAGGGCATGTGAAAAGGGAGGTTTTGACAAGTTTTATAGGCTAGATGGTTTTCTTTTTAAAGAGAATAAGTTATGTGCGCCTCAATCTTCTTCGAAAGATTTGCTTGTGAGGGAGGCACATGGTGGGGGTTTAATAGGGCATTTTGGTGTGAATAAGACATTAGATGTGTTGAGTGAGCATTTCTTTTGGCTACACATGAGAAAAGATTTTGAAAAGTGTGTGAGAGATGCATTACATATAAACAATCTAAATCAAGAGTGATGCCTCATGGGTTGTATGCACCTCTTTCCATTCCTAATGAACTTTGGGTAGACATTTTTATGGACTTTGTTTTCTAATTACCTAGGTCAAAAGGGGGGAAAGATTCTATCTTTGTTATTGTTGAGAGGTTTAGCAAAATGGCTCATTTTATACCTTATCACAAGATGGATGATGCAACACATGTTGCGGGGCTATTCTTCAAGGAAATTATGAGACTATATGGGGTTCCAAGGACAATAATAAGTGATAGAGATGTCAAGTTCCTTAGCCACTCTTGGAAGACACTTTGGAGCAAGTTGGTAACAAAGCTTCTATTCTCAACAACTTTTCATCCATAATTAGATGGAAAAATGGAGATGGTTAATAAGACTCTTTCACAACTGTTTAGAGCTACAATTCAGAGGAACTTGAAGAATTGGGAAGAATGCTTGCCACATGTGGAGTTTGGCTATAATAGAAATGTACATGGCATAACCAATCAATTACCATTAAAGTTGTTTATGGATTTAATCCATTGACTCCTATGGATTTGATGCCATTACCAATTGAGAAAGCCAACTTGGAAAGCAAATAGAAGGCTGATTTTGTTAAGAGCTTACATGAAAAAGTGAAAGCCCAAATAGAAAAGAAGACTCTTTAATATGAAAGGCAATACAACAAGGGAAGGAAGAAAGTGGTATTTGAACTGGGTTATTGGTTTGGGTACACTTGAGGAAGGCGAGATTTTAAAGCCAAAGGAAATAAAAGCGAATGCCAAGATGGACCATTTCAAGTTCTTCAGAGAATTAATGACAATGCCTACAAGCTTAATCTGCCAAGTGAGTATGATAATGTAAGAGCAACTTTCAATGTATCTAATCTTTCTTTCTTTGATATAGGTGAGGAAGATGACAATGACCTTGATTCGAGGATGAACCCTTTCGATAAGAGAGGGAATGCTAAAGATTTTTTTGATCTTCAAGGTCTATTGACAAGATCTAAGACTAAGAGGATGCAAGAAGCTTTGTTAAGCTTATGGAGGGCCTTGAAAGTTACCTCCTTCTAGTTCACATTAAGGTAGTTAGGAGTTTTCTAGGCCATGCAGGGGTTTTATAGGAGATTTATTAGAGATTTCTCTAAGATTGCTAGGCCTCTTACTCGGTTGTTAGTTAAGGATGTACCTTTTGTTTCTAATGATGCATGCTTGGCTCGCTTTTGAGTTACTTAAAAACTGACTACGGCCCGATCATGGTTTCACTGATTGGGGGCTACCTGGTGATGTGCGATGCTAGTGATTATCTGAGTTTGAGATATGCTTGGACATAGGATTGAAAGAAGTTCCAACCCATTTATTATGCTAGCAAGATTTTGACAGGAGCCCAGGAGCACTACACCACCACGGAGAAGGAGTTGTTGGCTGTTGTTTACGCCTTCGACAAGTTTAGATCGTACCTCATTTCTCCAAGACCATTGTCTTCACGGACCACTCGACATTCAGGTACTTAATCCTAAAAAATGATGCAAAACCGAGATTGATTTAGTGGATTCTTTTGTTGCAGGAATTTGATGTCGAGATCAAGGATAAGAAGGGCACGGAGAATCTGGCAGTGGACCATTTATCGAGATTGGAGAATCCTCACTTGGATGCACTTGATGAGATGGCCATAGACGATCGATTTCTAGAGGAGCATTTATATGTCACTCAGGTATATACTGATACTCCCTGATTTTTAGATTATGCCAACTATTTGGTTGCTAGGGTTCTACCAAAGGGTATGACTTATCAGCAAAAGCAGAAATTCTTTGCTGATTTGAAATACTACATTTGGGAAGACCCCTTTCTGTTTAGAGTGTGTGCAAATCAGGTGATTCACTGTTGTATTTATGGCGAATAGACCCTCCAAATATTGAAGCACTGCCATGAGGGACCCACTAGAGGTCATCAAGTAGCAAACCATACAGCAAGGAAGGTGTTAGAGGCAGGATTCTATTGGCCTATGCTCTTCCAAGACACACGGAAATTCATTCAGGTTTGTGATGCTTATCAGCGGGTAGGTAATATTTCTTCTCATGATGAGATGCCCCAAACTAGTATGCAAGTTGTTGAGATTTTTGATGTTTGGGGCATCGACTTCATGGGACCCTTTCCCTCTTCATATGGTAATAAGAATATTTTGGTTACTGTTGAATACTTCTCTAAGTGGCCGGAAGCTCAGGCTGTGGCCACTGATGATGCCAGGGTTGTTTGTAGGTTCCTTAAGCGATTGTTTGCTAGGTTTGGCACACCTAGGCCGCTTATTAGTGATAGAGGAACACATTTTTGCAATGCCCAATTAGAGAAGGTACTTAAGCGGTAGGGGTTACTCAGCGGTTCTCTACTCCCTATCACCCCCAGACTAGTAGTCAGGTTGAGGTAACTAATAGGGGTATTAAGTGTATTTTAGAGAGAACCATTAGTACCAGTAGGAAAGATTGGGCTCTTAAGTTGGATGATGCATTGTGGGCGTTTAGGACTACTTTTAGGACATCTATAGGTTTTATGCCCTATCGCCTTGTTTATGGAAAGTCATGTCATTTGCCTTTTGAGTTAGAGCATAGGGCACTTTGGGCCCTTAGGACTTGTAACTTTGATATTGATTCTGCAAGTAAGAAGCGACAGTGGCAGCTGGGTAAGCTAGATGAGTGGCGCCATCAGGCGTATGAAAACTCGTTAACTTACAAAGCAAGGATGAAGAAATGGTATGATCAAAGGATTCATACGTATAAGGAGTTTCAAATTGGGGATCGAGTGTTGCTATACAACTCTTACCTTCATCCGTTTCCTGGAAAGCTGCAAAGTCGGTGGTTTGGACCATTTCAGGTCAGACAGGTCTTTCCATATGGAGTAGTGGAGTTGCATCATCCCGAGAAGGGAGATTTTAAAGTAAATGGCTGTCGGTTGAAGCTTTACCATGGTAACTCGTTGGATGGTGAGCAACTAGTTGACCTGGCTTTATATGCACAGGAGGGTTGATCCGAATGAGTCAAGCTTAAGACTCAACAAAAATAAGCACTTTTGTACATTCGACTTTGGTTATACTTTCATGCTTTTGTTAGTTTTTGTTATTTTGTTATTTTCTTTTGACTTTATTCATTTTAGTTTGCTTGATAGTGATTAGAACACTTACTTGGTAATTAACGTAGTTGTATGAATTTAGGGTTTTTAACTTAAGTCAGACTTTTGCAATCGACAAGAATGGACTTTTCCGTTTGACAAGAATGGCCTAAAATTGTGGGTATATATGTCAATTGCAGGTAGGGAGTTCGACGACCCGAGATGGCAAAGGAAAGCCCGGAAACCTCCCCATTCACCACGGTTTCCGTGGCTATCATGGGCTACAACACCAGGTCGTGCCCATCAGCACGGCCTGAGTCAAGCCCGTGATGAAAGACACATGAAGACTTGGGGGATTTCAGCCATTCATCACGGCTTCCGAAGGCATCACGGGCGGCAACACGACCAGCATGGCCGTGCCCCCATCCGTTCCAAATTAGTGCACCATTGAAGCATAAAGGCTCGTACGGTAGGAGTCTGGTCGTCTTGATCTCGTACTGCTAACCCGTGCCTATGAAAAGGAGGCTTCCAAAAAATTTTACTACCCCTTTTATAAAGCACCAAGGTGTGGTTTTCTTCTATTTCTCTCATCCTTATTAACTTTCTCGGCAATGCCAAGTCTCTTCACTTTTCGCTTTTATTTGTTTTTAGTTTTTCTTTTATGCATATACTTTATTTAGGACGTGCTAGTATGTTTTGGTAGTTTTATGTTGTTACTGATGGGCTACTGATGCAACCTACACCTAAGGCAGTGAACCTATCGATGCGGTCTAGCACTAGTGAGTATCAAGGTCGTATCCCTAGAGATCGGGTGAACCTAAAGTTACTACTGTTCGCTATGTTATCTAGTCTGAAATAAGGTGTGAGAAGTCTAAATTAATTAACTAATGCTTATGAATGCAAATAAAGGAACAATATCAACTGACAATAGAAAGATAACCGTAACAAAGAAGCAAACCCAAAGGGAACCTAAATGATGGAATTCTAAGGTTGATTTTATAAACTACCAATCTTGCTACCCGTGCCTAAATCCTGAATCGAACTCAGCTCCTCTCTCTCGCTCACCAAATTCCTAAACCTTCACTAACCTAATGGAATCTCTTTCTATCATATTATTACAGATTAGCATTAACCGTGATTTAGATCTATTAAGAGTTGTTAATTCTTAATCCGGCTAGTGAATTAACCTTATCTCTAAGTGTTAACTACCAGTTCTTACTATTTAATTTCCAGTTGTAACAAGCATTTCTCAACGTCAAGAAACAACCCAAAAGACAATTAATTCAACGTCTCAAATTAACTGAATCAAACTTTATTACTAAACAGTAAGAAGATTACAAGAATGGCAAATAAAAATCTAAGAGTTAAGCACAATCCATCAACAAAGGTGAGCCCCAATGGGTTCGGCAGCCCTAGCTACTCATAATGAAAGAAATAAATACAAAAGAAAATAAATAACAGAAAAGGAAATGGAACATGTAACCACTCTTCTCTCGAATCGGAGTGGAAATGTCGCAAGTGCCAATTCTGAAACCAGCCTCAAGTGTGGATCTTGGATGTCTCGATCAATCGTCTAGAACCTTCAATCTTTGCTTGAATCTCCCAAATCAATCCTCTTTAACGATGTTGATCTCCCAAAATGTCTAGAACAGAGGTGTAGAAGTGAGGGTCGCGCCGTAGAGAAGTCTAGAAATCATCTCATTTTACGTGCACCTACTTATAGGCGGAAGTGCCTAGCTGGCGTGCCATGGCCGTGCAGCGGCTGTCAGGGCGGTGCCAATCATAAGCATGGCCTGTGCAGCAGTGCGTGCAGATGCCCGTCTGAAGGCCTCGGTGTGCACTAATCAAGGAATCGACTCAGACAAACATCTAATATGTGTAAATCATCCATATAGCTTTTTTCTGCCCGAAAATCAATCAATTTCCCATCAATGAGTCTGAAAACCTGAAAAACTTAGAAACATAACAAAGTGCGATCAAAGAGGAATAAATATGACTCAAATACACGAATAAACGACTGATAAACAATCAATAAATATGCATATAATCATCTACATCAAAATACCCCACACTTAAGCGTTTGCTTGTCCTCAAGCAATCAACAACTCACTCCTGAAACATATACCAAATAACTCAATCAAATACTTTGCAGGAGGTTAGCTCAAAACAAGTCTCAAAACTCCGTGACGAATTTCCTTAAAATCCCCAAATCACTAAGTCCTTAAGACAGAGAACAAAGTTAATAAAGATGCTAAAATTAAAATGATAAACCTTCGAAACTGAGAGAACCATGCCTTACAAGATGTCACTCAAAACACACAAGTGTATATAAGTGAAAGAATACCATCAAGCTCTCAACGCAAAAGTACAATAAAAGGTGCTTACCATAAGCTTGCTTATAGATCCGATTTCCACCACTGTGAAATAGTCAATAAACATGATCAAAGGGTCTTGAGCCAGGTTGTAATGGGGTTAAGGTAGGGTACGGAGAAATATGGAAAGTGAGCTGAAAGTTGCTGGAAAATTCTGCAGGTAAAGAATATAGCCAAGGATCAAATGTTGTACTAAAATTGAACACTAAGTTGCTCTAATAATAAGATGATGCTCGAAATTATTATTTTTTTAATCCTGCAACAACAGATAACGTAGGATGAAGTAATACAATGCTCAATCAAAGTAGTCAAATGATATGTACCATCTACGAAAAATCTAGTAACTTAGTGAGTATATACAAATTGATCCAAAATGAAATGCAGCATAAACGTACATAATTTCCAGCAATAATGGTAGAATGAATAGAAGTGATAAAATGAGTGTCAGAGGTAAATTACAATGAAAGTAAAAGGCTAAGGCTCAAAATGGGTTCACTAAGGGAAAAACAAGGTTAGGCTTTTGGCCAAATTATGTAATTCCTAAGTGCCCAAATCATCTCATGACTATCAAAAATTCATGTAATCTCAAAAGTCATCACAAAGCAAGTTCTAGAAGCAAAAATTCTGCACAATGCTCACTAATCAAAAACAGAATGAGCATAAAAGCCTTACCATTTGAGTGGGATAAAATTGCATGAATTCTCAAACCAAAGTTTAAACAATTAAACAATCTAATAAGCATCAATATTAACAGTGTTCTATATCCGAGATAAAGTAAAATTAAGAGATTCGTTCATTGCCTTCTTTTAATAAGATTCGATAAAAAGCTATACTGGTATCCATTCAAAACAGAAAAATTATCAACTACTTGATTAAAGAAAAACTCAAGATAAGGACAGTAACAATGAATGGACTCAATCAATAAGGGAAATGAAAGCAAGATAAAAACAACAAAAACAAAATTGGTACCTGCACAAAAATAAGGTACCTACTCCACACTTGAGAAAAACACTGTCCTCAGTGTGAACAAGGTAGGCACTCTAAAAAGAAATAAATTACGCACAAAGAAGCAAATTATGGGAGTCCACAAAAAAAACAGGAAAACTAAAAGAAAAACAAGACAATAGAAAGAGATAAAAGCTAGAAAGTCTACTAGATACTGCCCTTAATATGTGCTTTAACACTCCAAAATATGTTAGTCCTCAAAATTACATATGAGCATCGAGTAAGCTAACTCCTACAAAACTCAAGAATAAACACATCCCAAGCAACATCTAGTAAAAGGTTCAATAAAATAAAATCTCCTCAAAATAAAACAAACTAAAAAAAACTGAAGTATCTAACTAAAGAAAATAACTACATAAATAAAAAGATGTCCAAAAATTCAAAAAGCATAAATAGATTCGGGAATGCCTCCCGACGGCGCTTCTTTTTATTCGAGTCGTCTAGCTGGACTCTGCAACCGCATTCTTGCATCGCGGGCAAATTGGGAAGGTGGGCTCAAAGTAAGTTGGGGCTCGAGGCATATAAGCGCAATGAGAAGGTCCGATGTTTGTGGTAGATGACCAAGGAGGTGCTCTCTGCACCGATTTGGGATGTCCATTCATCCACTCCGAATTCCGGCTAAATAACCTGTCAAAAACAAACTTGCAATTACTTATAGGCAGAAGTGCCCTTGCCCGTGCCATGGCCCGTGCAAATGTACATGGCCGTGTAATTGCTCGTGCGAAGGCCTCAAATTGCGCGCTAATCAAGGAATCGACTCAGACAAACATCTAATATGCGTAAATCATCCATATAGCTTGGTTTCTGCTCGAAAATTAATCAATTTCTCATCAATGAGTCCGAAAACCTAAAAATCTTAGAAACATACCAAAATGCGATCAAACAGGAATAAATATGACTCAAATACATGAATAAACGATTGATAAACAATCAATAAATATGCATAGAATCATCTACATCAGTTACACTGCTTTAATATTGCCTTAATTAGATTTATTTTACATTAGTTGTTATGTTTGCTGTGAAGTTGATTATGAAAATGATAAGTGTGGGGTTTGCAGAAATGAAGTTTGTTTATGGCATTCTATTATGAATAATTTCTAGAATAAAGTTGCGTTAGTTGGTGCATGATAAAGTAGGTTGGAATGTATCGGTTAATTAGTTTATGCAGGAGATTGAGACTTTAGTCTTTTGTTAAGTCTAAAGTTTTCTATTAGTCGAATCATAACTATTATGCTGTCCAATTTTCAGTAGGATTTTTATTAACTTGATTTCTTGTACGAATAACTAATGATTCATTGCATCAGTTAATTTGATGGACCGCGATCAATCCTATAGGAAGCAAGCCAAACGCGTCCCTACAGGCAAGCGATCACGTGGCGAAGGAACATCTTCCTCCACAGCACCAGCACCAGCACCAGCACCAGCCTCAGCACCGCAATAGCAACTAGTCCGAGCTCAAAGAGCACCAGCTGTGAACCCACCTGCATCTGGTCGTCATCCATTATGGACATTCCCTAATGCAGAAAATGAGAGTCAGTTCCAAGTCATGAGATGGAAGCAAGTGATGGCGGGTCGTTGCATCGACTTCGTATCCCTAGAAAGAGTGTGATTGGTTCAGGATGTGTGCACTCTGTTCGAGACTCTACTATATGCGCGATTCTTTGACATCATTCAGCCAACCTACCGTGAGCTTACAATTGAGTTCCTCAACACCTTCTTCCTCTGACAGATCCTGGCGGCATCGACAATCGGTTTATTTCAGACTTGGGGGAAGGGAGTTCTCAATGTCAGTCCCACAATTCGGCATGCATTTGGGATTATGGACTGAGCAGGAGCTCTCAGAGGAGGAGTATTAAGGATGCCTCTACATCAACCTAATATCCTACGACACCATGTAGGACTCATTGGTACTTAGGCTAGAAACGTACTACCCAAGTAGGTCTAAGGCATCTAGCCTTCCGAATCATCTCCGCTATCTCTATACCCTATTAGCTTACACCATTACAGGCAGAGAAGATAGTTTTGGAGTGGTAACACATACTGATGTCTTCATCCTCTGGGCTATGCAACATCAGAAGAAGTTGGACTTGGGATATTTGTTGGCTCGTCAAGTCCGACCATTTATAGTAGATGCCCAGAAGAAGATGCATTATTTTTTTGGCCTGTACGTGACTAGGTTAGCCAAGAGACTAGATGTATTGGACGATTGTCTGTCAGAGCTTTCAAATATTGGTGACATGACACTACTAGGGATTAGACAGATGATCAACATGCAGATGATCACAGCTACTAGACACCCACATGGTATAGAGTATAGGCTTATGAAGATAATAGTCAGGGAGGCTAGAGAGGCATCGTCGGCTGGGATCTCGGATGTTAGGATTCCCAACCCAGCTAGAGTTTTTATGCCTCCATCTAGAACCTCATCCTCTTATTCTGCAGGGACATCGAGTGCTCAGATTAGTGCTTTGGCTGAATGACTAGATCGAGTCTGCAATCTACAGCAGCAGCACCATACTCAATTTGCGCAGTTTCAAGAGGAGACTAGGGCACAGCTTGGTAGAATGAACACCGCGCTTTAGCAGCTTATGAATAGGTTGGAGAGGCAGGCCACCCAGACAGACTTCTTAGTGGAGCAGATGAAAAAAATTGATGGACGCTAGAGCACAAAATCAGCGGCTCATTGACGAGATGGAGTTCGATCTGGCAGGCTGCTTCACAGACCCTGATCCACCGCAGCCCCCTGCTCCTCATCTTCAAACAAGTCCAAGCAGTGAGGATACGCCATTAGCAGACTCCTAGCAGAAAAAATTATGCAACTTTTCTTTTTTCCTTTTTCTTTTTATTTTCTTTCATTTATTTTGTTTTCTTGCTTTTTATATGCTTAATTTTATGTTATTTCCTTTCATTTTTTTTATGTTAAGTTATTTTAGTAGAACACTATGCTTTCCCAATTTGAAAACTAAGCATGATCTTCAATAACTATGATGTCCAAGCAGTGAGGATAACCTAGTTTTAATCTTTTTAACACTATGGACAGTGTTATACTCAAGTGTGGGGTAGGTACCTTAGTTTGTTATTATCTTGAGTTTTGTTTCAATTGAGTAGTTGATGATTTTGCTCTTTTGAATAGATACCCTTATAGCTTTTATTGAATCTTGTTAGAAGAAGGAAATGAATGAATCTCTTAATTTCAATCGAGCCAGGTAAAACTGGTGTTTTTCCCTAATTTTTCCATTTTACTTTATCTTGGAAATAGAACACTGTTAATATTGTTGCTTATTATTATGATTGATTGTTTAAACTTTGGTTTGAAAATTCATGCAATTTTAACCCACTCAAATGGTGAGGTTTTGAGCCAAATTGGGCATCATTATTATTTTATGCTCCTTTCGTTGTTGTTTAGTAAGCATTGTACAGAATCTTTGTTTCTAGAACTTGCTTTTTGATTCCTTTTAAGATTACATGAATTGTTGATAGTCATGAGATGATTTGGGCACTTAGGATTTACATAATTTGGCCAAAAGCCTAACCCAGTTCTTCCCATAGTGAACCAATTTTGAGCCTTAGCCTTTTCTTTCATTGTAATTCACCTTTGAAACTCATTTTATCACTTCTATTTATTTTACCATTCTTTCTACCATTATTGTTGGAAATTATGTAAGTTTATGTTGCATTTCATTTTGGATCAAATTGCATTCTTTTTATATATAATCACTAAGTTGCTAGATTTTTCATAGATGCTCCCTTCAATCCAAAATTGGATATTCATTCTTATTATTTGTGTCAATAACCACAATAGCTCCTACATAATCTGTTGTAATATATATACGTAGTATATATCAAAAACAAAAAGAAGCGAATTTAGTATTCTTTTAGTTCATTTCGAGCATCATCTTATTGTTGGAGCAACTTAGTGTTCATTTTTGGTACAGCATTTGATCCTTGGCTATTTTCTTGCACTACTTGCATAATTTTCGAGCAACTTTTAGCCTACTTTCCATATTTCTCCATACCCTACCTTAACCCCATTACAACCTGGCTTAAGACCCTTTGATCATGATTATTGATTATTTCACAGTAGTGGAGATTAGATCTATAAGCAAGCTTATGGTAAGCACTTTTTTCTGTATTTTTGCATTGAGAGCTTGTCGATCTTCTTTCACCTATATACACTTGTGTGTTTCGAGTGACATCTTGTGAGGCATGGTTCTCAATTTCTCAGTTTGAATGGTTTATCATTTTAATTTTAGCAGTTTTATTAACTTTGTTCTCTCTCTTAAGGATTTAGTGATTTGGGGATTTTGGGGAAATTCATTACGGAGTTTTGAGATTTTTTTTGAGCTAACTTCCTGCGAAGTATTTGATTGAGTTATTTGGTATCTGTTTGAGGAGTGAGTTGTTGATTGCTTGAGGACAAGCAAAAGCTTAAGTGTGAGGTGATTTGATAGGCATCATACTACACATGTTTTCATTCCCAATTGTTTACATTTTTGTTCATGATTATCTCGTTTTATGCTAGAATCACCTGTCTTTTATTTCCTTTCACGTTTCAGGTCATTTTCGAATGACACTATCAACAATCGAGGGAAATACGCGTGATTACGGACTAGAATCCATCAAATTGGATGAGGACTAGTGATGGGTGCTACTCGTGTTAGCTACAATCTAAGGCAGTGTACCTATCGATGCAGTCTAGCACTAATGGCGAGTATCAAGGTCGTATTCCTCGGAAAAGTGAAAGCCCAGAGTTACTCCTTTGTTCTTTGTTATATTAACCTAAAATTAGCGATAAATAAATTCTAAACTAACTAATAGCTACAAGCTAAGTACTAAGGGAGACGCAGGAGTAATTGATAAATGAAATAATCAAGGCAAGAAGACAAACCCAAAGGGAATCTAAACTAGTTGACAACCAAACAAAAGATAAAGGATCGGTGAGTCTAATTATGCTACCCGTGAACGAATTCTTAACCGAATTCGGTTTCTCTCTCGAGATAACCGAATTCCTAAACCTAATAACCTAAAGTTGGAATCTCTTCCTAACGATTGATTCTTAAATTAGCATTAAGCTTTAATCCGCCTCTATTAAGCTTTGTTAATTCTTAATCTGGCTAGTTAATTATCCTTATCTCTAAGCGATTATTAACCAGTTCTTGCTATTCAAAATTCTAATTGCCAAATGGACTTCTCAATCACACAAAGCAATCTAAACACACAATTCACAACGTCTCATGAATAATGATTATCTTATTAATACTGAAAACAAGAAGAATACAAAACCAACTCAAACAATCCAACAATATAATATCAAGCCAACATAGTAAAGAAATCCCAATGGATTAAATCAGTCTAGCTAAACATGTTCATGTTTAAAACAATCTAGGAAATCAATTACAATGAAAGAATAATGAAAATAAAACATGTACACCCTTTTCTCTCGAATTGGATGAACAGCTCCAAATCTGGATCTACACTTTGATTAATCTCCCAAACTGCCTCTTGAATTACTCCACTACTATTTTGCACTCGGAACCTTGCGATTCCGGGATTCTTACTCACCGCAACTCTCTCTTGCACTCAATACTGTGTAAAAACCGAACCAGCCGCCAGGGCTATATGTCACTCTCCCCCCCCCCTCCTTCTCTAAGAAAAATTCATTTTTCTTATATATTTAACTCAACACGGCCGTGTTCAAGGCCATGCTGGTCAGCACGGCCGAAGTCCAGGCCGTGCTAAAACTGTTGATCTCACCAAGTAGGGTTTCACCACGGCCGTGTTTCTCCCCGTGTTGGCCACCACGGGCCATGCTGAAGGCTGTGGTGGCTACAAAAACCGTGCCCAAAGTGCAAATTTCAAGAATCAAAGCCAATGGTTGAGCACGGCCAGAGTCCAGGCCGTGCTCAATGTATGCATTGCGGGCTCTTATCTGATATTGATGAATTCTCGTCCGTTTCCACACGTATTGACCTATAATTGCTTAAACACCGATGACGGTCCTATAAATGTTCCTGAAATGCAAAAGAACACAAAACACGGGTGATCTGGGAATAAAAGCACAATAATTACTAAGAACATACGCAATAATATGCAAGCAAATATGTGTAAAACTATGCTCATCAACTAGCACCCCGAGAGTTGAGCACGGCTTGGACTCGGGCCGTGCTGAATTGCCAATTAGCTGCCCTCCAAGAGTGCCTTTTGGCACTGTTTCTGTAGCCACCACGACCTCCACCATGGCTCGTGGTGGCTCAGCACCAGCTTGGGCACGGCCTGGAAGAGGTCAACACAATGGAACCCTTAGGTTCGTACGGCTGGACTCAGCCGACTAGCATGAGGCTTAACCACTACCGTGTCTTTGAAGAGACTATATAGGCAAAATTCGATTTGGTGAGTGGTGGCTCAATTTTCCTGACCTAATTCCAATATACACTCAATTCATTTGTTTTCTAGATCTCAATTGTCGACTTTTGGATATCAAATTCATCAATTCAGGGAGGATTACACTTGTTTTCAACATCGATTTGAAGATCAAAACAATATTTGGGAGCATTCAAGAGGCAAATTAGGGTTTGATATTTTGGATTGGAAAATTAGGGTTTCTCATCCAACTTGAAAGAGAAGGGTGTACATGCCTTCAATTTTCTTTTCCTTATTTATTCCTTATTTTGCTTTAACTATGAACATGAGTAGCTAGATCTTTTGAACCCATTGGGGTCTTTATTGTTGATGGATTGTGCTTAGTTGTTAGATTTGTAATTGTCATTCTTGTAATCTTTTTGCTATTCAGTAATAAAGTTTGATTCAGTTAATTTGAGACGTTGAATTAATTATCTTTTGGGTTGTTTCTTGACATTGAGAAATGCTTGTTACAACAAGAATTTGAATAGTAAGAAATGATAGTTAACACTTAGAGATAAGGTTATTTCACTCACCGGATTAAGAATTAACAACTATAAATACATCTAAATCACGCTTAATGCTAATCTATAATAATCTGATAGGAAGAGATTCCATTAGGTTAGTGCAGGTTTAGGAAGTCGGTGAGCTCGAGAGAGGAACCGAGTTCGATTAAGGATTTAGGCACGGATAAGTAAGATTGGTAACTTATAAAATCAACCTTTAGAATTCCATCACTTAGGTCCCCTTTGGGTTTATTTCTCTTGCTGCGGTTGTGTTTCGATTGTCAGTTGCTGTTTATTCATTTATTTGCATTCAAAATCATTAGTTAGTTAATTTAGACTTCTCACACTCTATTTCATACTAGATAACATAGTCAACAGTAGTAACTCTAGGTTCACCCGATCTCTAGGGATATGACCTTGATACTCACTACTGCTATGTCGCATCGATAGGTTCACTGCCTTAGGTGTAGGTTGCATAAGTAGCCCATCACAACACCTTGATGCCTCACCTACAATAAGAAAATAAAGCCCCATGTATGCCTAAAGCAAGGGCGATGCCCCTGTGGTGGGCCCACCGTGTCCCGAGAAATTTTCTGACATCCGAGACGGGCCGGAGGGGGTTAGGGTGTTTGTGGGCCAATTCCATGGATATCAATGCCTATCTTGCAGCCCAGACATGCCCCCGTGCCTTGGCTCCCCAGCCCCCCAAGGGGAGTGAGGCATACTGCACCCCCTTAGGAGGCTAAGAAGCATGTTGAAGTCTATCAGGAGGAGATATCACTATGTCCCACCCATCAGACCCCCCTTAAAAAATTCATTTCAAGGAATTTAAATTTGATTGTTTGCACATATGTTAAGAATAATATAATAAACCACCAAAAAAATTTTAAAATTTTTTGAGCACATTTAGTATATTTTTTATTTTTTAAATATTAAAAATTGAGAAATTCATAAAATTAGAATTTACATAAACAAATCACCATTTTTGTGGAGGGCCCTTAGAAAATATGTCAAAATTATTGGAGTTATCATTGGTACATTTTCTTTAAAAGTGCACGCTCAACTTGTGAGATATTAGCTTAAATGGCTACTTCGCATGTTGTGATCGGGCTACAATAGACAACAAAGTAGCAAACTTAGCATTCAATGATCCTCTTGATTTCATAAGAATTTTACAACCTTTCTAGGCTCCCTAGAATATATTAGGGCTAATAGATTTTTAGGAAAAGGGTGTGGAGGCACCAAATATGGTGGTGGCGGAGTGTTGCAGCATGAGCCCGAAAAGTAGCCAATAGAGGTTCGCTGTAGCTGATTTCTCACCAACAGAGGTTCACAGCCAACGATTATTGCCCCCTCGGGCTGGCACGCCCAGTGCACGATGGAGCTGTGAGGATGCGCTGCCAATAGGCCCACGCGTGCAAGGATGCTCTGCCAACGCGCGCCCTAGGCTGAGAGGATGTTGGCCAACACACGCGCTAGGCTGCGAGGATGCGCTGCAAATGGGCCCGCGCCTACGAGGATTCTTGCCAACAGGCCCGATGGGCACGTTGCTCAGTAATAGGGGGCTAGCACGTGACGATTCCTTGCCAACTGGCTAGACGGGCGCGCTGGCTGGCGTGCAAGGATTCTCGCCAATGGGCTTGATGGGCGCTTTTCCTCAGCAATGGGGGGCTGGCATGCGAGGATTCCTCCCCAACTCGTCCGACGAGCGCGCTGTGATGTGCGTAAAATACACACATCTAAATGGGGTTTTTAAAATTGATTTTACAGACATTTGATGTGAATTGGTCCCAACACTCACCTTATGCGTCTGTATGTGTGCATTAGGTTCAAAAGAAGTCAAAGAATGATAAAAGGAAGAATTGGAGCATAATTGGACGTCAAAGCTGCCGAAACCAGCTAAGTATGCGCATGAGGAAGCTGAACATGGCCGTGTTGGTTTCAACACTGGCCGTGTTCCCAACACGGGCACCAACACAGCCGTGTTGGGTGCATCAAACATCAAAGAAAAAGAAGTATTTAGGGAGCACGACCACAAAGAGTAACACAGGCATAAACACTAGCCCATGTTAGGAACACAAGGAGAGTTTAACACTATGGTATGATAGAGGCACTTAGGTTTTTCATTCCAGCCAAGTAGCCTTCATTCATTTATTGATTCTATAGATAACCCCCTCTTTCACCATTTTTATCATATTTCATTGCCACTTAGTTTTATTTTGCTTTGGGTTATGATTCTGCACATGAGTTGTTTTTATTGGGAATTTTTGTCTTGGGAATTGTGTGGAATCTTATAGCAGCTTTCTTCAATCTAAAAGAAATTCACTCTATTATGTGAATGTTCTTCCCTTATGAAAAAAAGGAAAAAAGAAAAAAAATAAATAGAAGAATAAGAGGGAAAGGTGATGAAAAGAAAGAAAGTAAGTGAGCTAAACATTTTGACTTGATTCCTATTTCCCACCTTGGACTACTGTCCATTGCTTACCCCTTGTGATCATTGTGGCTTGTGTGTAGGTCATGTATTTCATTGCAGAACACCATAGGTTCAACTCTTACCAAATTTACCTACCCCTACCTGATCCCCATTACAACCCTTATAAAGACCTCTTGACATGGTTGTTGACTCTCTATAAGTGGTAGGAGTAGGATTTAAGAGCAAGCAAATAGTAAGTAAGGCAGTAGTTGATGCATTGAGCGATTAAACACTACCCTTTAAACACTTTGAGTGATTTAGAGTGAATATGGTGAGGAGTTGGTTCTGAATAATTTTATTGAGGCAGTATTTTGCGAATTATTGGCATTTTGGTTGTGATACTCGAATTGATTGCTTCGTTTCTTTTTGTTTGACTTACGCTTGTTAAGGATATGTGCAGGAGCTCTCTAGCTTGTCTGTCAGTTTAAGTGTAGTTCTTTAGTGGTTTATTTTCCTTATTTTACTTTTGATTGCTTGAGGACAAGCAATGAGCTAAGTGTGGGGTTATTTGATATGCATAAAATACACACATCTAAATATATATATATATATATTTTATGGACATTTGGATGTGAATTGGTCCCACTCACCATATGCATTTGTTTGTGTGCATTAGGTTCAAAAGAAGTCAAAGAATGATAAAGGGAAGAATTGGAGCATAATTGGACGTCAAAGCTGCCGAAACAAGCTAAGTATGCGCATGAGGAAGCTGAACATGGCCGTGTTGGTTTCAACACTAGCCGTGTTCCCAACACGGGCACCAACATGGCTGTGTTGGGTGCATCAAACATCAAAGAAAAAGAAGTATTTAGGGAGCAAGGCCATAGAGAGTAACACGGGCATAAACACTAGCCCGTGTTGGGAACACGGGCATCAACACGGCTGTGTTGGCGGCGATAGGGGGAATTAATTAAAAGAAAGAAGAGAGGAAAGAAAGAGAAGAGCAGGGGAGAACGTCCCAAACCCTAATTTTTCTCTCTCTAAGGGTTTTCTGAGTTGGAACCAAGGAAAAAGGAGACTTGGACAAAGGTTTAAATTGGAATCCCTTCAAAGATTGAAGATTGGGCGAGGTTCGTTGATTGGTTTTGAAATCGAGCAAGAGGAACAAGAATCGATTCAATTCGAGCAAGAGGAATTGGGGCTGTTTACTCTCATCCAAGGGTATAATCGGGTTTCTCTACCTTTACTCATTGTTGTAATTGAATTCTTGTAGGTTTTGATAATGAACATGTTTAGCTAGATTGATTAAATCCATTGGGATTTCTTTACTATGTTGGCCTAATGTTATATTGTTGGATTGTCTGAGTTAGTTTTGTATTTGATGAGCATAGTTTTACACATATTTGCTTGCATATTATTGCGTATGTTCTTAGCAATTATTGTACTTTTATTCCCAGATCGCCCGTGTTTTATGTTCTTTTGCATTTCAGGAACATTTATAGGACCATCATCGTTGTTTAAGCAATTATAGATCAATACGTGCGGAAACGGACGAGAATTCATCAAGATCGGACAAGAGCCCGCAATGCATACATTGAGCACGGCCTGGACTCTGGCTGTGCTCAACCATTGGCTTTGATTCTTGAAATTGGCACTTTGGGCACGGTTTCCGTAGCCACCACGGCCTTCAGCACGGCCCGTGGTGGCCAACACGGGGAGAAACACGGCCCGTGGTGGCCAACACGGGGAGGAACACGGCCGTGGTGAAACCCTACTTGGTGAGATCCACAGCCAAAGACGGCTTGGACTTCGGCCGACAAGACGGCCTTCAACACGGCCGTGCTGAGTTAAATATATAAGAAAAAATGAGTTTTTCTTAAGAGGGGGAGAAAGAGTGACATTGAGCCCTAGTGGCTGGTTCGGTTTCGCACATAATCGAAAAGTAGAGAGTTACTGAGTAAGAATCCTTAATCGTAAGATTCCGAGAAAACAAGAGGGAGCAATTCAAGAGGCGGTTTAGGAGATTAATCAAAGTGTAGATCCGGATTTGGAGCTGTTCATCCAATTCGAGAGAAAAGGGTGTACATGTTTTATTTTCATTATTCTTTCATTGTAATTGATTTCCTAGATTGTTTTAAACATGAACATGTTTAGCTAGACTGATTTAATCCATTGGGATTTCTTTACTATGTTGGCTTCATATTATATTGTTGGATTGTTTGAGTTGGTTTTGTATTCTTCTTGTTTTCGGTGATTAATAAGATTATGCATTATTCATGAGACGTTGTGAATTGTGATGTTTAGATTGCTTTATGAGATTGAGAAATCCGTTTGGCAATTGGAACTTTAAATAACAAGAACTGGTTAATAATCGCTTAGAGATAAGGATAATTAACTAGTCGGATTAAGAATTAACAAAGCTTAATAGAGGCGGATTAAAGCTTAATGCTAATTTAAGAATCAATCGTTAGGAAGAGATTCCAACTTTAGGTTATTAGGTTTAGGAATTCGGTTATCTCGAGAGAGAAACCGAATTCGATTAAGAATTCGTCCACGGGTAGCATAATTAGACTCACTGATCCTTTATCTTTTGTTCGGATGCCAACTAGTTTAGATTCCCTTTGGGTTTGTCTTCTTGTCTTGATTATTTCACTTATCAATTACTCCTGCATCTCGCTTAGAACTTAGCTCGTAGTTAATAGTTAGTTTAGAATTTATTCATCATCCATTTTAGGTTAATATAACAAAGAACAAAGGAGTAACTCTAGGCTTTCGCTTTCCCGAGGAATACGACCTTGATACTCGCCATTAGTGCTAGACTGCATCGATAGGTACACTGCCTTAGATTGTAGCTAACACGAGTAGCACACATCAAGTTTTTTGCGCCGTTGCCGGGGATCTGTTTGAAAACTAGAGTGAAATTTGCTATTTGTTAATTTAGCCATTTTTTTTTTCTTTCTTATTATTTTATGATTTTTATTTTTATTTGTTTATCTATTTTATTTTATTTGTACATATTTATTTAGCTTAAGTTTATGATTCAGATAGTGAATGATAAGGAGGTTCAATGCTAAACTCAAAATCTTTGTATGACGCATTGGAAAATGAGAATAGGAACCAAGAGAGTGCTAAAAATTGGGATGCCCGTGCATCTTTAGATGCTCGAGTGGAATCGTTTATGGGGGCTACCGATCAACTCTCTTCTCCTATCCTTTCATCTCAAGTCTTTTATGAATTTTGTTGTGGTTTACATTTGAGTAATGATTGTCCATTGTGCAACGATTTTACTCCTTATTCTTATAACTGTGAATGTGAATTATACGGGCAATTGGCCAAGTGACTCGTATGGAAGCACCTATAATCAAGAGTGGAGTACTCGGTCACCCTATGGATGGAGCTTAGATGGCCTAGAACCACCGAATCTCAAGCAACCACATCGGCCTACTCTTGCACCTTCAACTCAAGATGAAGAGTTAGTGTTGGAGAGCCGATGATGAGGTTCATTACAAGTCTTGATGATAGATTCCAACAAACAGAGGATACTTGAAGATCAACAAGCCTCGATTAATAACATAGAGCATCAAGTAGGCTTAATCTTCAAGTTACTAGCTCGAAGAGCAATCGAGAACTCTATCAAACGCCATCGAATCCGAGGAACATTTCAGCCGTCACTTTATGCTCAGTGAGAATTTTTCCGGTTTATCTATTATGTTTGACGATGATGCTTATGTGCGGGACGATTTCTTGAACATAGAGATGGAACCGGAAAGGAAGAGGCAAACATAATCCCTCCGAAAGACTACCAACTGGAATGTGATTGATGATGCCGAGTTGCGATTAGAGGAATTTTTGGTGGATTTTCCATAAGTCCGTTCGATGATGGAAGATGAGCATGAGTTATCCAATGAAGAAGTCTTGGAGGAGCTCGAGTTTCTTCTAGCAAGTGAACCAAGACAAGGACTAGAGGAAACCATTGACGTTCTGAAGAAATTGCCCAACCGTCAATCCTTCCAATTGGTGAAACTTGACTTTCAAATTGGAAGAGCCCCTAGAGCATCATGACTACATGCAATTATACGAGGAGCTAGTCTTGCCCATCATACCGGCGACTTGCTTGATAGTCGGAAGAGGACATTGACGATTATCCCTCTAAGCGGATACTTGAAGCCATTTGCTTGGAAGAAGAATGGATGGTCGTCGATCACGCCCATTTGCCTTTCACCATGAGTCCGGTAAGAAGACTCATCACATCAAAAGAAGCGCTTTTGGGAGGCACCCCAATTTTTATCTTTAATTTCTAATTTTTTTTTTTTTTTTTACCTTTTTGTTTTGAAACATTTTATTAGTTTTAGTTTTCATATTTTCAGTTTTGATTTTATTTCTTTATTTTATTATTTTCAGATTCTACCGAGGAGGCACTGAATTTCCACAACATCGGCCCTCGATGGATGATCGTGATCCCTAGATCTTTTATTTTTCCGTATTTATTTACTTTATTTTTCATACATGTCATGCACTTGGATTGTATTGCTTTTGTTCTCTTAGTTGAGCATTCCATGCGGGGTATCCATAACATTTTACACCGAGGACAGTGTGTTCTTCAAGTGTGGGGTGCTTATGGGTAAACCCTAATCTCTCATATGGATTTTTAATTGCTATGGCTAGGTGTTGTGTATTTTTAGGAGATGTTAGGACATTGTGTTTTTATGCACTTGAGTATGCTAATTTTGAGCCGATTGATGACTTGATTTATAGAATTGTAGTTACTTTTCTTTGTTGTTCATTGTCCTTGGAAAACAATTTATGGTGTTTTACACATCAACCCTCACGGGTTAAACCGGTGTTATTTAATTGTTTTTCGAATTGTCGAATTTTAACTTAGAACGTTGATAATATCATATGCATGTGTTTCTTAAATAATGATTCAATTAATGATGTTGCGAACCAACTGCACCTAATACCACACCGAAAGTGAGATTTTGAGCCGGTTGAGCATTCATTATGCTTATGCTCTTTATATTTCTTATTTGAGTGTGCATTGTACTTAACTTTGCTTCTAGAACTTGCTTTGTAATGCGTGTTGAAGTTACATGAATATTGTGAATACCATGAGATGATTTGGGCGATTTAGGATTCCCGCATTTGACCAAAAGCCTACCACCTTATGTTTCCATTAGTTAGCCAATTTTTGAGCCTTAACCTTTTCTTCATAATCTACACCTATACACTTCAATTATACCATTCTTTACATTTATCTTTCCTTTACCCTTATGCTGGAATTTCTTTCTGTGATATGTTCGACTTTATGTGGGATTAAAATGCTAGTTGCTATGTTGGTAAATTCACTAAATCTTTTTGATATTTTAAATGCTCCCCTTGATCCAATTTGTATTTGTTATTCTTTATGTTTATTCGAGTTGTATACGCTAATAAGCTGCTAGTTCATTTCTTTACAAAAAAAAAAAAAAAAAAGAAGAAGAAGAAGAAGAAGAAAAAAAAATATAATAAACAAATCTCTTTAATTATTTATCTTTTTATTGGATTTAGAGCATTTGCGAGCGTTATTCTATGAAGTAGGGATTTTAGTGAATGATTCTTTTCGTGATCTTAGGCATTTAATCCTTTGAGCATATAATATTGTTTATCGCACGAATTCCAGCATTTTCATACTTCTGTCCAAATCTCCGTACCTTTACCCTAGCCCCATTACAACCTTGGTAAAGACCCTTTGATTTTGGTATTTACTTATTCACGATCAAGATATGATTTATAAGCAAGCTTATGGTGAGCGGGTCTTGTGCATTTGCTTTGAGGGATTTGTTATTTACCTAATATACACTTTGAGCGACTTGAGTGATCCCTGTGAGGCATTGGTTCATGATGTTGGTGTTGAGTTGTCATTTAAGTTACTCATGCATTAATATTATTTCCATTCTTTGTTAATGATTTGTAATTTGATTTATGATTGAGTATCCTTTGAGATGTGTTGAATACTCTCTGTTGTGGACTAAGGGCATAAACTGAAATGAATTGCTAACTGTAGTTTTGTGGGTTGAGTTGTTAATTGCTTGAGGACAAGCAATAGCTTAAGTGTGGGGTAATTTGATGAGCATAGTTTTACACATATTTGCTTGCATATTATTGCGTATGTTCTTAGCAATTATTGTGCTTTTATTCCCAGATCGCCCGTGTTTTATGTTCTTTTGCATTTCAGGAACATTTATAGGACCATCATTGTTGTTTAAGCAATTATAGATCAATACGTGCGGAAACGGACGAGAATTCATCAAGATCGGACAAGAGCCCGCAATGCATACATTGAGCACGGCTTGGACTCTGGCCGTGCTCAACCATTGGCTTTGATTCTTGAAATTGGCACTTTGGGCACGGTTTCCGTAGCCACCACGGCCTTCAGCACGACCCATGGTGGCCAACACGGGGAGAAACACGGCCCGTGGTGGCCAACACGGGGAGGAACACTACCGTGGTGAAACCCTCACTGGTGAGATCCATAGCCAAGACGGCTTGACTTCGGTTGCACGATCAAAGACGCCTTCAACACGGCCGCAGTACGAGTTAAATATATAAGAAAAAATGAGTTTTTCTTAAGAGGGGGAGAAAGAGTGACATTGAGCCCTAGTGGCCGGTTCGGTTTCTACACAATCGTCCCGGAATCGTAAGATTCCGAGTGCAAAAACAGAGTGGAGCAATTCAAGAGGCGTTTAGGAGATTAATCAAAGTGTAGATCCGGATTTGGAGCCGTTCATCCAATTCGAGAGAAAAGGGTGTACATGTTTTATTTTCATTATTCTTTCATTGTAATTGATTTCCTAGATTGTTTTAAACATGAACATGTTTAGCTAGACTGATTTAATCCATTGGGATTTCTTTACTATGTTGGCTTCATATTATATTGTTGGATTGTTTGAGTTGGTTTTGTATTCTTCTTGTTTCGGTGATTAATAAGATTATGCATTATTCATGAGACGTTGAATTGTGATGTTTAGATTGCTTTATGAGATTGAGAAATCCGTTTGGCAATTGGAACTTTGAATAACAAGAACTGGTTAATAATCGCTTAGAGATAAGGATAATTAACTAGTCGGATTAAGAATTAACAAAGCTTAATAGAGGCGGATTAAAGCTTAATGCTAATTTAAGAATCAATCGTTAGGAAGAGATTCCAACTTTAGGTTATTAGGTTTAGGAATTCGGTTATCTCGAGAGAGAAACCGAATTCGATTAAGAATTCGTCCACGGGTAGCATAATTAGACTCACTGATCCTTTATCTTTTGTTCGGATGCCAACTAGTTTAGATTCCCTTTGGGTTTGTCTTCTTGTCTTGATTATTTCACTTATCAATTACTCCTGCATCTCCCTTAGAACTTAGCTCGTAGTTAATAGTTAGTTTAGAATTTATTCATCATCCATTTTAGGTTAATATAACAAAGAACAAAGGAGTAACTCTGGGCTTTCGCTTTCCCGAGGAATACGACCTTGATACTCGCCATTAGTGCTAGACTGCATCGATAGGTACACTGCCTTAGATTGTAGCTAACACGAGTAGCACACATCAGTATTCTTCTTGCTTTCAGTATTAATAATATCATTATTCATGAGACGTTGTGAATTGTGGTGTTTAGATTGCTTTATGTGATTGAGAAGTCCATTTGGCAATTGGAATTTTGAATAGCAAGAACTAGTTAATAATCGCTTAGAGATAAGGATAATTAACTAGCCGGATTAAGAATTAACAAAGCTTAATAGAGGCAGATTAAAGCTTAATGCTAATTTAAGAATCAATCGTTAGGAAGAGATTCCAACTTTAGGTTATTAAGTTTAGGAATTCGGTTATCTCGAGAGAGAAACCGAATTTAGTTAAGAATTCGTCCACTGGTAGCATAATTGGAGTCATCAATCCTTTGGCTGTGGTTTCGCTGGATAGCAGACAGGGATAGTGGTTTCGCTGCTCAACAAGGTCAACAAGGTCTTCTTTCCCTACTGATTCTGCCAAGCCCATTCCTTTGGCTGTGGTTTCACTTGATAGCAGACAGGGATAGTGGCAATCTCATTAATCCATTCATGCGCATCACTAATTAGATGACGAGGCATTTGGCTACCTTAAGAGAGTCATAGTTACTCCCATCGTTTATCTACGCTTGGTTGAACTTCTTCACTTTGACATTCAGAGCACTAAGCAGAAATCACATTGCGTGAGCATCCGCAAGGACCATCACAATGCTTTTTTTTAATTAGACAGTCGAATTCCCCTTGTCCATACCAGTTCTGAGTCGACTGTTCGCTGGGGGAGCAGCTCGAGCAATTCGCCGACAGCCAACGGGTTCGGGAGTAGGACCCCCGGGCCCAGCCCTCAGAGCCAATCCTTTTCTCGAGGTTATGGATCCATTTTGTCGACTTCCCTTGCCAACATTGTTCCATTGACCAGAGCCTGTTCACCTTGATGCGGTTATGAGTACGACCTGATGCGGTTATGAGTACGACCGGGCGTGGATTGCATTCGGTCCTCTAAATTTTCATGGGCCGCTGGGGGCACACCGGACACAATGCGATGTGTGGTGCTCTTCCAACCGCTAGACCCTACCTCCGACTGAGTCGTTTCAATGGTGGGCGGGCTATTAAACAGAAAAGATAACTCTTCCCGAGGACCCCGCCGATGTCTCCGGACTCCCTAACCTTGCCGTCAGCCGCATCATCACGTAATAGGTGTATATCTTTCAAGATGAGAAAACAACCCCAAAAAAGTGGTATATTTTTTAATATGAGAAAACAATCCCGTAAGAGAGGTTTATTTGTCAATATTAGAAAACAAACCCGTAAGAGGGGTATATTTGTCAATATTAGAAAACAACTCCCTAAGAGGGATATATTTGTCAATATTAGAAATTAAGCCCGTAAGAAGGGTACATTTATGAATAGAGCAAAACAATCCCGTAAGAGGGGTATATTTGTCAATATTAGAAAACAACCCCGTAATAGGGGTGTATCTTTCAAAATTAGAAAACAACCCCAAAAAAGTGGTATATTTTTTAATATGAGAAAAGAACCCCGTAAGAGGGGTATATTTGTTAATATTAGAAAACAACTCCCTAAGAGGGATATATTTGTCAATATTAGAAATTAAGCCCGTAAGAAGGGTACATTTATGAATAGAGCAAAACAATCCCGTAAGAGGGGTATATTTGTCAATATTAGAAAACAACCCCGTAATAGGGGTGTATCTTTCAAAATTAGAAAACAACCCCAAAAAAGTGGTATATTTTTTAATATGAGAAAAGAACCCCGTAAGAGGGGTATATTTGTTAATATTAGAAAATAACTCCATAAAAGGGGTATACTTGTCAATATTAGAGAACAACCCCGTAATAGGGCTATGTTTATCAATATTAGAAAACAACCCAAAAAAGTGGCATATTTTTTAATATGAGAAAACATCCAGTAAGAGGAGTATATTTATCAATATTAGAAAACAACCCCGTAACTGTTGTATATTTATCAATATTAGAAAACAACCACGTAAGAGGGGTACATTTGTGAATAAAGAAAACAATCCCGTAAGAGCGATATATTTGTCAATATTAGAAAATAAGCCCATAACAGGGGTACATTTGTGAATTTTAAAAACAACCCCGTAAGAGGGGTATATCTTTCAATATGAGAAAACAACCCCAAAGAAGTGGTATATTTTTTAATATGAGAAAACAACCCCGTAAGAGGGGTATATTTGCCACTATTAGAACACAAACCTATAAGAGGGGTATATTTGTCAATATTAGAAAACAACCCCGTAATAGGGGTATATCTTGTAAAATGATAAAATAATCCCAAAAAAGTGGTATATTTTCTAATATGAGAAAACAACCCCGTAACAGGGGTATATTTGTCAATATTAGAAAACAACCTCATAAGAGGGGTATATCTTTCGATATGAGAAAACAACCCTAAAAAAGTGGTATTTCTTTAATATGAAAAAACAACCCCGTAAGAGGTGTATATTTGTCAATATTAGAAAATAACCCCGTAAGAGGGGTATATTTGTCAATACTATAAAACAACCTCGTAAGAGGGATATATTTATAAATATTAGAAAATAAGCCCGTAAGAGGGGTATATTTGTGATTAGAGAAAATAACCCCGTAAGAGGGGTTTATCTTTCGAAATAAGGAAACAACCCCAAAAGAGTGGTATATTTTTTAATATAAGAAAACAACCCTGTAAGAGGGGTACATTTGTGAATAGAGAAAGCAACCCCGTAAGAGGGGTACATCTTTCAAAACGAGAAAACAACCTCAAAAAAGGAGTATATTTTGTAATATGAGAAAACAACCCCATAAGAGAGGAATATTAATAAATATTAGAAAACAATCCCGGAAGAGGGATATATTTATCAATATTAGAAAATAAACCCGTAAGAGGGGTACATTTGTGAATAGAGAAAACAACCCTGTAAGATGGGTATATCTTTCAAAATGAGAAAACAATCCTAAAAAACTGGTGAATTTTTTAATATGAGAAAACAACCCCGTAAGAAAGGTATATTTGTCAATATTGGAAAACAACCCCGTAAGAGGAGTATATTTATCAATTTTAGAAAATAAGCCCGTAATAAGGGTACATTTGTGATTAGAGAAAACAACACCGTAAGAGGGATATATCTTTCAAAATGAGAAAACAACCCCAAAAAAGTGGTATATTTTTTAATATGAGAAAACAACCCTGTAAGAGAGGTATATTTGTCAATATTAGTAAATAACCCCCGAAGAGGGGTATATTTATCAAAATGAGAAATGAAAATCCCGTAAAAGGGATATATTTATCAATATTAAAAAATAAGCCAGTAAGAAGGGTTCATTTGTGAATAGAGAAAATAACCCCGTAAGAGGGGTATATTTGCCAATATGAGAAAACAACCCCTAAGGGGGATATATTTTTCAATTTCAGAAAACACCCAGGTAAGAGTGACATATTTATCAATATTAGAAAAGAAGACCGTAAGCGTGTTACATTTATGAATAGAGAAAACAACCCCGTAAGAGGGGTATAGCTTTCAATATGACAAAACAACCCAAAAAATGAGTATATTTTTTAATATCAGAAAAAAATCCCGTAAAAGGGGATATATTTGTCAATATTAGAAAACAACCTCGTAAGAGAGATGTATTTGTAAATATTAGAAAATACGCCCGTAAGAGGGGTATATTTGTGATTAGAGAAAACAACCCTGTAAGAGGGGTTTATATTTAAAATGAGAAAACTACCCCAAAAAATTGGTATATTTTTTAATATGAGAAAACAACCCCGTAAGATTGGTATATTTGTGATTAGAGAAAACAACCCCGTAAGAGGGGTTTATCTTTCAAAATGACAAAACAACCCTAAAAAAGTTGTATATTTTTTAATATGAGAAAACAAACCCGTAAGAGTGGTATATTTGTGAATAGAAAAAACAACCCCAGAACAGGGGTATATCATTCAAAATGAGAAAACAATCCCAAAGAAGGGGTATATTTTTTAATATGTGAAAACAACCCCGTAAAACGGGTATACTTGTGATTAGAGAAAACAACCCCGTAAGAGGGGTTTATCTTTCAAAATGACAAAACAACCCTAAAAAAGTTGTATATTTTTTAATATGAGAAAACAAACCCGTAAGAGTGGTATATTTGTGAATAGAAAAAACAACCCGGTAACAGGGGTATATCATTCAAAATGAGAAAACAATCCCAAAGAAGGGGTATATTTTTTAATATGTGAAAACAACCCCGTAAAACGGGTATACTTGTGATTAGAGAAAACAACCCCGTAAGAGGGGTTTATCTTTCAAAATGAGAAAACAACCCCAAAAAAGGGGTATGTTTCTTAATATGAGAAAATAACCCCGTAAGAGGGGTACATTGGTGAATAGAGAAAACAACCTCTTAGGAGGGGTATATATCTTTCAAAATGAGAAAATAACCCCAAAAAAGTGGTATATTTTTAATATGAGAAAACAACCCCGTAAGAGGGGTATAACTTCCAAATGAGAAAACAACTCCAAAAAAGTGGAATATTTTTTAATATGAGAAAACAACCCAGTAAGAGTGGTACATCTTTCAAAATGAGAAAACAACCCCAAAAAAGTGGTATATATTTTAATATGAGAAAACAACCACGTAAGAGGGGTACATTTGTGAATAGAGAAAAGAACCCCGTCAGAGGGGTTTATCTTTCAAAATGAGAAAACAACCCCAAAAAAGGAGTATACTTGTTAATATGAGAAAATAACCTCGTAAGCGGGGTCTATCTTTCAATATGAGAAAACAGTCCCAAAAAAGTGGTGTATTTTTTAACATGAGAAAACAACCTCGTAAGAGAGGTATATTTGTCAATATCAAGAAACAACACCGAAAGTGGGGTATATTTTTCAATATTAGAGAACAACCCCGTAATAGGGATATATTTGTAAATATTAGAAAATAAGCCCGTAAGAGGGGTATATTTGTGATTAGAAAAAATAACTCCATAAGAGGGGTTTCCATTTAAAATGAGAAAACAACCCCAAAAAAGTGGTATATTTTTTAATATGAGAGAACAATCCCGTAAGAGGGTATATTTGTGATTAGAGAAAACAACCCCGTAAGACGGGTTTATCTTTCAAGATGATAAAAGAACCCCAAAAAAGTGGTATATTTTTTAATATGAGAAAACAACCCCGTAAGAGGGGTATAACTTTCAAAATAAGAAAACAACCCCAAAAAAGTGGAATATTTTTTAATATGAGAAAACAACCCCATAAGATGGGTATATCATTCAAAATAAGAAAACAACCCCAAAAAAGTGGTATATTTTTTAATGTGAGAAAACAACCCCGTAAGAGGGGTACATTTATGAATAGAGAAAAGAACCCCGTAAGAGGGGGTTTATCTTTCAAAATGAGAAAACAACCCCAAAAAAGGAGTATATTTGTTAATATGAGAAAATAACCCCGTAAGAGGGGGTACATTTGTGAATAGAGAAAACAACCCCGTAAGCGGGGTATATCTTTTAATATGAGAAAACAACCCCAAAAAAGTGGTGTATTTTTTAACATGAGAAAGCAACCCCGTAAGAGAGGTATATTTGTCAATATCAGGAAACAACACCGACAGAGGGGTATATTTGTCAATATTCGAAAACAACCCTGTAAGAGGGATATATTTGTAAATATTAGAAAATTAGCCCGTCAGAGGGGTATATTTGTCATTAGAGAAAACAACCCCATAAGAGGGGTTTATGTTTAAAATGAGAAAAAACCCCAAAAAAGTGGTATATTTTTTAATATGATAGAACAATCTCGTAAGAGGGTATATTTGTAATTAGAGAAAATAACCCTGTAAGAGGAGTATGTCTTTCAAAATGAGCAAACAACCCCAAAATAGAGGTATATTTTTTAATATGAGAAAACAACCCCGTAAGAGAGGACTATTTATAAATATTAGAAAAAAACCCCGGAAGAGGGACATATTTTTCAGAATTAGAAAATAAGGCCGTAAGAGGGGTACATTTGTGAATAGAGAAAACAACCCCGTAAGATGGGTTTATCTTTCAAGATGACAAAACAACCCCAAAAAAGTGGTATATTTTTTAATATGATTAAATAACCCCGTAAGAGGGGTACATTTGTGGATAGAGAAAACAATCCCGTAAGAGGGGTATATCTTTCAAAATGAGAAAACAACCCAAAAAAATGGGTATACTTTTTAATATTAGAAAATAACCCCGTAAAAGGGGATATATTTATCAATATTAGAAAACAACCCCGTAAGAGAGATATATTTATAAATATTAGAAAATACGCCCGTAAGAGGGGTATATTTATGATTAGAGAAAACAACCCCGTAAGAGAGGTTTATATTTAAAATTAGAAAACGACCCCAAAAAACTGGTATATTTTTTAATATGAGAAAACAACCTCGTAAGAGGGGTATATTTGTGATTAGAGAAAACAACCCCGTAAGAGAGGTTTATCTTTCAAAATGACAAAATAACCTTAAAAAAGATTTGTAAAAGATTTGTAAAAGATTTTTCAGTTATTACTAAGCCTCTAACAGCTTTGTTAAAGAAGAATGTGCCATTCCAGTGGACGGAGTTATGTGATCAAAATTTTCAAGAGTTGAAGAAAAGGCTTACTACTACACCGATACTCGCATTGCCATCTGAAAATGGAGGTTATGTTGTATATACTGATGCTTCTAGGCAAGGACTTGGATGTGTCTTAATGCAGCATGGGAAGGTTATAGCTTATGCTTCAAGACAATTACGACCTCATGAGCTGAATTATCCTACACATGATCTTGAATTAGCAGCTATTGTACATGCATTGAAGATATGGCGACATTATTTATACGGGGAGACATTTCGGATATTTACCGATCATAAGAGTTTGAAATATATCCCTACGCGGAAAGAGTTGAATCCGAGACAACAAAGATGGATTGAGCTTCAAGGATTATGATTGCACTATTGATTATCATCCTGGAAAAGCAAATGTTGTTGCTGATGCTTTAAGTAGGAAGTCAGTGGAAAATTTTTCAAGTATGATTTGTTACAATGTAGAATATTTAGTTGCACTTAGAGCTATGGATGTGAAGTTTTATGTTTATGACGATGATCTGTTAGCCACATTACAAGTAAAGCCTTTGATTGGAGATAAAATTAAAGATGCACAGTGTGAAGATTCTTATTTGCAAAGGATGAAGGGTAGAGTACAAGAAGGAAAGAATACACAATTTGTGTTGAAAGATGATGGTGTGTTATTGAATAGAAATCGTGTATGTGTACCTGATGTAGGAAATTTGACAAAGGAAATCATGCATGAAGCGCACTATGCACCTTATGCAATGCATCCCGGAAGTACCAAAATGTACAAAAATTTGAAGCCTTATTATTGGTGGCCGGCAATGAAGAAGGATGTGGCGAATTTGTGAGTAAGTGTTTGACATGTCGGCAAGTGAAAGGAGAGCACTAGGCACTGCAGGTAAACTTCATTCTTTATCTATGCACCGTGGAAGTGGGATAAGATTACTATGGATTTTGTTATGGGATTGCCGCGTACATTTAACAAGCATGATGCTATTTGGGTAATTGTTGATCGACTTACTAAATGTGCTCATTTCTTACCCGTGAAGCAAATGATTCACTTGATAAACTTGCTGAATTGTATATTTCCGAGATTGTTAGATTGCATGGTGTGCCTATATCTATTGTATCGGATAGGGATCCCGGATTTACTTCGCTTCGGGAGAGTTTGCAGAAAGCATATGGTACTAAGCTTCATTTCAAGATGCCTTTCATCCTCAAACAGGATGGGCAATCGGAAAGAACTATTCGGACATTAGAAGATATGATGAGGGCTTGCACACTTGAGTTCAAGGGTAGCTAGGATGATTACATACCACGGATGGAATTTATGATAACAACGTTTTCATTCTAGTATCTAGTATGGCTCCTTATGAAGCTTTGTATGGGAGGAAATGTAGAAGTCCAGTATGCTGGGATGTTGAAGGTTTAAGACAGCTTGAAGGTCCAGAATTGGTACAAGAAACAGTGGATAAAATAGAGATAGTTAAAAAGAATTTGAAAGTAGCACAGACGTATAAAAGAGTTATGCTGATTTGCATCAAGGGAAATGGAATATATTGTGAGTGATAAAGTTTTCTTGCGGGTATCACCATGGAAAGGAATATTAAGGTTTGGTAAACAAGGGAAATTGAGTCCGAGGTATGTAGGACCTTATGAAATTATTGAAAGAGTTGGACCATTGGCTTATAGGTTAGCATTACCTACAGAGTTGTCTTCTATTCATGATGTTTTTCACGTTTCTATGTTAAGGCGATATAGATCATATCCTAGTCATATCATTCCAGAGCCAGAGATAGAAATCACAGAAAAGTTGACATATGTGGAAGAGCCGATAGAAATTCTTGATCGAAGGGTTAAGAAATTGAGAAAGAAAGACATTCCTATGGTCAAAATTAAGTGGAGTCATCATTCACCAAGAGAAGCAACTTGGGAAGTGGAAGAGCATATGAGACAGAAGTATCCGCATCTATTCCATTGCAATGTTGGTGAGTTGTTAAGATTTCGGGGACGAAATTTCTTAAGGAAGGGAGAGTTGTAACGCCTGCATTTTCTCATCATCCATGTTATGTGCATTTACATTTAATCATTGGGCATATGATGGTATATCAATGATATTTTTATTTTATGAGAACAAATATATATTAATTATAAGTAGAGAATAAGAAGCATGATATTAGATTATTAATTTAGATAAGTTGATTAAGTACTTGGGTTATGTGTATTAAGCCTTAAGACTTAATTGAACCAATAGTTGAAGGTTGGGTAAATAGATTGGACTTAAAAGATACAATTAAAAGTTAGTACCTATATATGGTTAGTAAGAATTAATTTAGGGTGATAAAAATAGTTTAGTAGGTGGTGGCATTAAGAGAGGAATATTGAAATTGGAACCATGAGCAAGCTCATTTTACCTCTTCATTTCTCTAAAATTCGTACATGGCCAAAAAACACAAAATTTGGAATAAGAGAGAGGAGTGGAATACCTAGAAAAACTTAAGATTAAGATAGGATTTTGCCAACTATTGAAGGAGCCAAGCTAAAGCTAAAGGATTTAAGCATATTAGCAACCCAAAAGCTGAAATTGGTAAGTTGTTACTTGAGTGTTATTAATTTGTCATTAGGGTTCTTGATTACAAATTGGAAAAACTTCATTTGATGCTCTCATTGATTAATTAAAGGTCTGATTATCATGAATTAGTAGAGTATTGAATGATTGCATAAAGATTAAGCTTGATTTAAGTTTAAGTATGTTAAGATAGAAAACTGTCAAAATTCCAGCAACCTTGATGTTCTGTATTTTGGGCATAACATGGGTTATATAAGTCCAAATTAAGCTTAATTGGTGTCTATGGAAATTTTAAAGAGTCCTCTATAATTTTGTAGTTTTGTGATTTTGCTATTTTTGTAGTTTTGGTTGCTTAAATTGAGCAAACAGATTGCTGCTCGGGTACAACTAGCTGTATGACCCTTGCTCAGTAATTTGAAAATAATTAAATCTATAAAAGTCGGAATTGAGTAATTCTTCTTGGAGATGAAACTAGATGCATAAATGGATATTTTTATTTAATATGATATTTTTGTATTAAGCCAATTTTGCCCAGCAATAAATATACCTTGGTACTAAATTCTGTCTAGAAAACAGAAATGTTGGAGATTAGTTTTATGCAATTTATTGATGTTAATTTGAGTTAAATTGGTATTTAACTAGATGGGAAATATTTATAGGATATTAAAACAGTAATTGAGAGTCTTAGAGGAAGAGTTAGTCCTATGAATTAGAGAGGGGATGATCTTGTAATGCATTAGAACTCGCATTTACATGAATATTTGTAATATGCATGAAATGTGAATTGATGAATGTGTTGACAGTGCACTCAAAGGCCCCGGAAAGGAAGTTGTGGAGAAAGGAGGTTCTTATATGCTAAAGGAATAAGTATATTTTGAGTAAGTAAATAGTTAATATTTGCTATGTTCATATATTTAATCAAATGTTCCGCAAATGGTTGCGTTTGCTTAATATTGTTTATGTTTGAATGACTGAGATGGAAATGATTGGTGTTGAGTGGAACAATTGTTATTGCTGAAATATGATATAAGTGAAATGATTGAATTGTGATGTTAAGTGCATATGTGCATGTGAATGGTGGATTCCCCTATGAAAAAAAAGATATATATATAAAGCCTTGGGAGGCTAAAGCCTAGAGAGGCTATAAAAGTGTATAATGTGAGATGAGGTGGAGCAGCTTACGTGTGTGATATGTGAGGATGAGGCGGAGCAGCACATTAAAGGGGATCCACAAGCCGTGAGAACTAACCATAATTGTTGAATTGTATTTCTTCTATGATGGTTGTAATGAATTGAGTAGAATGGTATGACTTTATACCTAAACTATGAATATCATGGAAAGTTATGTGATTGGGTGGAAATTGTATTAAGTGTATGTGATATAGATTATGTTGATTATTTATTTACCGAAATGGAGGCTCACCCTCTCCAAAAATTTTCTTTCAGGTTTGTAAATAGTAGTGCATCCGTTGGTTGTATGCGAAGTCTAGCTTTTAGCAGCCTGCCAAGTTGGGCCGGTTTGTGAAGTCTCCTCCGATGCATTTTTGTATGCGCTATGTGATATATATGGAAGTATGCCTTATAAGGCATAAGAAGATGTTTGTAATACTTGTTAAATGATGTTTAAGTATAATCATATGTTTATATGTTAATAACCTTGTGTCTGGATTCTTAACAACCCACATATTGACCTATCTACCTGTAGTATATATTCTACGACGCTTGTATGCTTCCTGGCTAATGTTTATTGGTTAGCATGTGATGGGGGTGTTACAATATTTGTCAATATTAGAAAACAGCCCCGTAAGAGGGGTACATTTCTCAATATTAGAAAACAGCCCCGTAAGAGGGGTACATTTCTCATAAAGGGGGTACAATTGTGAATAGAGAAAACAACCCTGAGAAAACAACCACAAAAAAGTGGTATTTTTTTAATATGAGAAAACAACCCTGTAAGAGGGGTACATTTGTGAATAGAGAAAATAACCCCGTAAAAGGGGTTTATCTTTCAAAATGAGAAAACAACCCCAAAAAAGGGGTATATTTTTAATATGAGAAAACAACCCCGTAAAAGAAGTACATTTGTGAATAGAGAAAACAACCCCGTAAAAGGGCTATATCTTTCAATATGAGAAAACAACCCCAAAAAAGGGGTATATTTTTTGATATGAGAAAATAACCCCGTTAGAGAGGAATATTTATAAATATTAGAAAACAACCCCGGAAGAGGGATATATTTGTCAATATTAGAAAATAAGCCCGTAAGAGGGGTACATTTGTCAATAGAGAAAACAACCCCGTAAGATGGGTATATCTTTCAAAAGGAGAAAATAACCCAAAAAAAGTGGTATATTTTTTAATATGAGAGAACAACCCCGTAAGAGGGGTATATTTATTAATATTAGAAAACAACCCCGTAAGAGGGGTATATTTATCAATATTAGAAAATAATCTTGTAAGAGGGATATATTTGCCAATATTAGAAAATAAGACCGTAAGAAGGGTACATTTGTGAATCGAGAAAACAACACCGTAAGAGGGGTATATCTTTCAATTTGAGAAAGCAACCCCAACAAAATGGTATATTTTTTAATATGATAAAACAACCCCGTAAGAGAGGTATATTTGTCAATATTACAAAACAACCCAGCAAGAGGGATATATTTATCAATATTAGAAAATAAGATCGTAAGAGGGGTACATTTGTGAATAGAGAAAATAACCCCGTAAGAGGGGTATATCTTTCAATATAACAAAACAACCCCAAAAAAATGGTATATTTTTTAATATGAGAAAACAACCCCGTAAGAAAGGTATATTTGTCAATATTAGAAGACAACCCCGTAAGAGGGATATATTCATAAATATTAGAAAATAAGCCCGTAAGATGGGTATATTTATGATTAGAGAAAACAACCCCGTAAAAGGGGATTGTATTTAAAATGAGAAAACAACTCCAAAAGAGTAGTATATCTTTTAATATGAGATAAAACCCCATAAGAGGGGTATATTTGTGATTAGAGAAAACAACCCCGTAAGAGGGATTTATCTTTCAAAATGACAAAACAACTCCAAAAAAGTGGTATTTTTCTTAATGTGAGAAAACAACCTCGTAAGAGGGGTACATTTGTGAATAGAGAAAACAACCCCGTAAGAGGGGTATATCTTTCAATATAAGAAAACAACCCCAAAAAAATGGTATATTTTTTAATATGAGAAAACAACCCCGTAAGAAAGGTATATTTGTCAATATTAGAAGACAACCCCGTATGAGGGATATATTCATAAATATTAGAAAATAAGCCCGTAAGATGGGTATATTTGTGATTAGAGAAAACAACCCCGTAAGAGGGGATTGTATTTAAATTGAGAAAACAACTCCAAAAGAGTAGTATATCTTTTAATATGTGATAAAACCCCATAAGAGGGGTATATTTCTGATTAGAGAAAACAACCCCGTAAGAGGGGTTTATCTTTCAAAATGACAAAACAACTCCAAAAAAGTGGTATTTTTCTAAATGTGAGAAAACAACCCCGTAAGAGGGGTATATCTTTCAAAATGAGAAAATAACCCAAAAAAGGTATATGTTTTAATATGAGAAAACAACCACATAAGAGAAGAATATTTATAAATATTAGAAAACAATGCTGGAAGAGGGATATATTGGGCAATATTAAAAAATAAGCCCGTAAGAGGGGTTTATCTTTCAAAATGAAAAAAACAACTCCAAAAAAGTGGTCTATCTTTTAATATGAGAAAACAACCCCGTAATAGGGGTATATTTGTCAATATTAGAAAACAACCCCGTTGTAGGGGTATATCTTTTAAAATGAGAAAACAACCCCAAAAAAGTGGCACATTTTTTAATATGAGAGTACAACCCCGTAAGAGGGATATATTTGTCAATATTAGAAAACAACCCCATAAGAGAGATACATTTGTGAATCGAGAAAACAACCCCGTAAGAGGGGTATATCTTTCAAAATGAAAAAATAACTCCAAAAAAGTGGTATATTTTTTAATATGAGAGGACAACCCCGTAAGAGGGGTATATTTGTTAATATTAGAAAACAACCCCAAAAAAGACGTATATTCTTTAATATCAGAAAACACCCCCGTCAGAGGGATTTATTTTTCAAAATGAGAAAACAACCCCATAAACGTAGTATATTTTGTAATATGAGAAAACAACCTCGCAAGAGAGGAATATTTGTCAATATTAGGAAACAACCCCGTAAGAGGGGTATATTTGTCAATATTAGAAAACAACCCCGTAATAGGGATATATTTGTAAATATTAGAAAATAAGGCCGTAAGAGGGGTAATTTGTGATTAGAGAAAACAACCCCGAAAGAAGGGTTTATATTTAAAATGAGAAAACAACCCCAAAAAAGTGGTATATTTTTTAATATGAGAAAATAACCCCGTAAAAGGGATTTATCTATCAAAATGAGAAAACAACCCAAAAAAGTAGTATATTTTTTAATATGAGAAAACAACCCCATAAGAGGGATATATTTGTCATTATTAGAAAATAACCCCGTAAGAGGGATATATTTATCAATATTAGAAAATAAGCCCGTAAGAGGGCCTTTATGAATAGAGAAAATAACCCCGTAAGAGGGGTATCTTTCAATATGAGAAAACAACCTCAAAAAAATGGTATATTTTTTAATATGAAAATACAACCCCGTAAGAGAGGTATATTCGTCAATATTAGGAAACAACCCCGTAAGAGGGGTATATTTGCCAATATTAGGAAACAACCCTGTAAGAGGGGTATATCTGTCAATATTAGAAAACTACCCCATAAGAGGAAATTTTTATAAATATTAGAAAGTAAGCCCATAAGAGGGGTATATTTGTAATTTGAGAGAACAACCCCATAAGAGGGTTTTATATTTAAAATAAGAAAACATACCCCAAAAAAGTGGTATATTTTTTAATATGAGAAAATAATCCCGTAAGAGGGGTATATTTGTGATTAGAGAAAACAACCCCGCAAGAGGGTATATTTGTCAATATTAGAAAATAATCCCGTAAGAGGGGTACATTTGTGAATAGAGAAAATAACCCTGTAAAATGGTTATATCTCTCAAAATGAGAACACAACCTCAAAAACGTGGTATTTTTTTTAATATGAGAAAACAACCCCGTAAGAGTGGTATATTTGTCAATATCAAAAAATAACTTCGTAATTGAGGTATAACTTTTAAAATGAGAAAACAACCCCAAAAAGGTGGTATATTTCTTAATATGAGAAAACAACCCCGTAAGAGGGGTATATTTGTCAATATTAGAAAACAATCCCGTAAGAGGGATGTATTCGTAAATATTAGAAAATAAGCCCGTAAGAGGGGTATATTGGTGATTTGAGAGAACAACCCCATAAGAGGGGTTTAAATTTAAAATGAGAAAATAACCCTAAAAAAGTGGTATATTTTTTAATATGAGAAAACAACCCCGTAAGAGGGGTTTATCTTTCAAAATAACAAAACAACCCCAAAAAAGTTGTATATTCTTTAATATGAGAAAATAACCCCATAAGAGGGGTATATTTGTGATTAGAGAAAACGACCCCATAAGAGGGTATATATGTCAATATTAGAAAATAATCCCGTAAGAGGCGTACATTTGTGAATAGAGAAAATAACCCTGTAAAATGGTTATATCTTTCAAAATCAGAACACAACCCCAAAAATGTGGTATTCTTTTTAATATGAGAAAACAACCCCAAAAAGGTGGTATATTTCTTAATATGAGAAAACAACCCCGTAAGAGAGGTAAATTTGTCAATATTAGAAAACTAACCCATAAGTGGGATATTTTTATAAATATTAGAAAATAAGCCCGTAAGAGGGGTATATTGGTGATTTAAGAGAACAACCCCATAAGAGGGGTTTATATTTAAAATGAGAAAATAACCCTAAAAAAGTGGTATATTTTTTAATATCAGAAAACAACCCCGTAAGAGGGGTTTATCTTTCAAAATAACAAAACAACCCCAAAAAAGTTGTATATTTTTTAATATGAGAAATTAACCCCATGAGAGGGGTATATTTGTGATTAGAGAAAACAACCCCGCAAGAGGGTATATTTGTCAATATTAGAAAATAATCCCGTAAGAGGCGTACATTTGTGAATAGAGAAAATAACCCTGTAAAATGGTTATATCTTTCAAAATCAGAACACAACCCCAAAAAGGTGGTATTTTTTTTAATATGAGAAAACAACTCCGTAAGAGGGGTATATTTGTCAATATTAGAAAATAACTTCGTAATCGAGGTATAACTTTTAAAATGAGAAAACAACCCCAAAAAGGTGGTATATTTCTTAATATGATAAAACAACCCCGTAAGAGGGGTATATTTGTCAATATTAGAAAACAACCCCGTAAGAGGGCTATATTCATAAATATTAAAAAATAAGCCCGTAAGAGGGGTTTATCTTTCAGAATGAGAAAACAACCCCAAAATAGAGGTATATTTTTTAATATGAGAAAACAACCCTGTAAGAGAGGAATATTTATAAATATTAGAAAACTACCACGGGAGAGGGATATATTTGTCAATATTAAAAAATAAGCCCGTAAGAGGGGTACATTTGTGAATAGAGAAAACAGCCCCATACGATTGCTATATCTTTCAGTATGAGAAAACAACCCCAAAAAGTGGCTTTTTTTTAATATGAGAACACAACCGTGTAAGAGGGGTATATTTGTCAATATTAGAAAACTACCCCATAAGAGGGATATTTTTGTAAATATTAGAAAATAAGCCCGTAAGAGGGGTATATTTGTGATTTGAAGGAACAACCCTATAAGAGGGGTTTATATTTAAAATGAGAAAATAACCCTAAAAAAGTGGTATATTTTTTAATATGAGAAAACAACCCCGTAAGAGGGGTTTATCTTTCAAAATAACAAAACAACCCCAAAAAAGTCGTATATTCTTTAATATGAGAAAATAACCCCATAAGAGGGGTATATTTGTGATTAGAGAAAACAACCCCGCAAGAGGGTATATTTGTCAATATTAGAAAATAATCCCTAAGAGGCGTACATTTGTGAATAAAGAAAATAACCCTGTAAAATGGTTATATCTTTCAAAATCAGAACACAACCCAAAAAAAGTGGTATTTTTTTTAATATGAGAAAACAACCCCGTAAAGAGGGGTATATTTGTCAATATTAGAAAACAACTTCGTAATCGAGGTATAACTTTTAAAATGAGAAAACAACCCCAAAAAGGTGGTATATTTCTTAATATGAGAAAACAACCCCGTAAGAGGGGTATATTTGTCAATATTAGAAAACAATCCCGTAAGAGGGATGTATTCATAAATATTAGAAAATAAGCCCGTAAGAGGGGTATATTGGTGATTTGAGAGAACAACCCCATAAGAGGGGTTTAAATTTAAAATGAGAAAATAACCCTAAAAAAGTGGTATATTTTTTAATATGAGAAAACAACCCCGTAAGAGGGGTTTATCTTTCAAAATAACAAAACAACCCCAAAAAAGTTGTATATTCTTTAATATGAGAAAATAACCCCATAAGAGGGGTATATTTGTGATTAGAGAAAACGACCCCATAAGAGGGTATATTTGTCAATATTAGAAAACTACCCCATAAGAGGATATTTTTATAAATATTAGAAAGTAAGCCCATAAGAGGGGTATATTTGTAATTTGAGAGAACAACCCCATAAGAGGGTTTTATATTTAAAATAAGAAAACATACCCCAAAAAAGTGGTATATTTTTTAATATGAGAAAATAATCCCGTAAGAGGGGTATATTTGTGATTAGAGAAAACAACCCCGCAAGAGGGTATATTTGTCAATATTAGAAAATAATCCCGTAAGAGGGGTACATTTGTGAATAGAGAAAATAACCCTGTAAAATGGTTATATCTTTCAAAATCAGAACACAACCCAAAAAAAGTGTTATTTTTTTTAATATGAGAAAACAACCCCGTAAAGAGGGGTATATTTGTCAATATTAGAAAACAACTTCGTAATCGAGGTATAACTTTTAAAATGAGAAAACAACCCCAAAAAGGTGGTATATTTCTTAATATGAGAAAACAACCCCGTAAGAGGGGTATATTTGTCAATATTAGAAAACAATCCCGTAAGAGGGATGTATTCGTAAATATTAGAAAATAAGCCCGTAAGAGGGGTATATTGGTGATTTGAGAGAACAACCCCATAAGAGGGGTTTAAATTTAAAATGAGAAAATAACCCTAAAAAAGTGGTATATTTTTTAATATGAGAAAACAACCCCGTAAGAGGGGTTTATCTTTCAAAATAACAAAACAACCCCAAAAAAGTTGTATATTCTTTAATATGAGAAAATAACCCCATAAGAGGGGTATATTTGTGATTAGAGAAAACGACCCCATAAGAGGGTATATTTGTCAATATTAGAAAATAATCCCGTAAGAGGCGTACATTTGTGAATAGAGAAAATAACCCTGTAAAATGGTTATATCTTTCAAAATCAGAACACAACCCCAAAAAAGTGGTATTTTTTTTAATATGAGAAAACAACCCCAAAAAGGTGGTATATTTCTTAATATGAGAAAACAACCCCGTAAGAGAGGTAAATTTGTCAATATTAGAAAACTAACCCACAAGTGGGATATTTTTATAAATATTAGAAAATAAGCCCGTAAGAGGGGTATATTGGTGATTTAAGAGAACAACCCCATAAGAGGGGTTTATATTTAAAATGAGAAAATAACCCTAAAAAAGTGGTATATTTTTTAATATGAGAAAACAACCCCGTAAGAGGGGTTTATCTTTCAAAATAACAAAACAACCCCAAAAAAGTTGTATATTTTTTAATATGAGAAATTAACCCCATGAGAGGGGTATATTTGTGATTAGAGAAAACAACCCCGCAAGAGGGTATATTTGTCAATATTAGAAAATAATCCCGTAAGAGGCGTACATTTGTGAATAGAGAAAATAACCCTGTAAAATGGTTATATCTTTCAAAATCAGAACACAACCCCAAAAAGGTGGTATTTTTTTTAATATGAGAAAACAACTCCGTAAGAGGGGTATATTTGTCAATATTAGAAAATAACTTCGTAATCGAGGTATAACTTTTAAAATGAGAAAACAACCCCAAAAAGGTGGTATATTTCTTAATATGATAAAACAACCCCGTAAGAGGGGTATATTTGTCAATATTAGAAAACAACCCCGTAAGAGGGCTATATTCATAAATATTAAAAATAAGCTCGTAAGAGGGGTTTATCTTCGAATGAGAAAACAACCCCAAAATAGAGGTATATTTTTTAATATGAGAAAACAACCCTGTAAGAGAGGAATATTTATAAATATTAGAAAACAACCACGGGAGAGGGATATATTTGTCAATATTAAAAAATAAGCCCGTAAGAGGGGTACATTTGTGAATAGAGAAAACAACCCCATACGATTGGTATATCTTTCAAAATGAGAAAACAACCCCAAAAAGTGGCATTTTTTTTAATATGAGAAGACAACCGTGTAAGAGGGGTATATTTGTCAATATTAGAAAACTACCCCATAAGAGGGATATTTTTGTAAATATTAGAAAATAAGCCCGTAAGAGGGGTATATTTGTGATTTGAGAGAACAACCCCGTAAGAGGGGTTTATATTTAAAATGAGAAAACAACCCTAAAAAAGTGGTATATTTTTTAATATGAGAAAACAACCCCGTAAGAGGGGTTTATCTTTCAAAATAACAAAACAACCCCAAAAAAGTTGTATATTCTTTAATATGAGAAAATAACCCCGTAAGAGGGGTATATTTGTGATTAGAGAAAACAACCCCGCAAGAGGGTATATTTGTCAATATTAGAAAATAATCCCGTAAGAGGGGTACATTTGTGAATAGAGAAAATAACCCTGTAAAATGGTTATATCTTTCAAAATGAGAACACAACCCAAAAAGTGGTATTTTTTTAATATGAGAAAACAACCCCGTAAGAGGGGTATATTTGTCAATATCAGAAAACAACTTCGTAATCGAGGTATAACTTTTAAAATGAGAAAACAACCCCAAAAAGGTGGTATATTTCTTAATATGAGAAAACAACCCCGTAAGAGGGGTATATTTGTCAATATTAGAAAACAACCCCGTAAGAGGGATATATTCGTAAATATTAGAAAATAAGCCCGTAAGAGGGGTTTATCTTTCAAAATGAGAAAACAACCCCAAAATAGAGGTATATTTTTAATATGAGAAAACAACCCTGTAAGAGAGGAATATTTATAAATATTAGAAAACAACCACGGGAGAGGGATATATTTGTCAATATTAGAAAATAAGCCCGTAAGAGGGGTACATTTGTGAATAGAGAAAACAACCCCATACGATTGGTATATCTTTCAAAATGAGAAAACAACCCCAAAAAGTGGCATTTTTTTTAATATGAGAAGACAACCGTGTAAGAGGGGTATATTTGTCAATATTAGAAAACTACCCCATAAGAGGGATATTTTTGTAAATATTAGAAAATAAGCCCGTAAGAGGGGTATATTTGTGATTTGAAGGAACAACCCTATAAGAGGGGTTTATATTTAAAATGAGAAAATAACCCTAAAAAAGTGGTATATTTTTTAATATGAGAAAACAACCCCGTAAGAGGGGTTTATCTTTCAAAATAACAAAACAACCCCAAAAAAGTCGTATATTCTTTAATATGAGAAAATAACCCCATAAGAGGGGTATATTTGTGATTAGAGAAAACAACCCCGTAAGAGGGGTACATTTGTCAATATTAGAAAATAACCCCGTAAGAGGGGTATATAAGTTAATATTTGACAGTAACCCCGTAAGAGGAATATATTTATCAATATTAGAAAACAATCTCGTAAGAGGGATATATTTATCAATATTAAAAAATAATCCCGTAAGAGGGGTACAATTGTGAATAGACAAAACAACCCCATAAGAAGGGTATATCTTTCAATATGAGAAAACAACCCCAGAAAAGTGGTATATTTTTTAATATGAGAAAACAACCCCGTAAGAGGGGTTTATCTTTCAAAATAACAAAACAACCCCAAAAAAGTCGTATATTCTTTAATATGAGAAAATAACCCCATAAGAGGGGTATATTTGTGATTAGAGAAAACAACCCCGCAAGAGGGTATATTTGTCAATATTAGAAACTAATCCCATAAGAGGCGTATATTTGTGAATGGAGAAAATAACCCTGTAAAATGGTGATATCTTTTAAAATATGAACACAACCCCAAAATAGTGGTATTTTTTTTAATATGAGAAAACAATCCCGTAAGAGGGGTATATTTGTCAATATCAGAAAACAACTTCGTAATCGAGGTATAACTTTTAAAATGAGAAAACAACCCCAAAAAGGTGGTATATTTCTTAATATGAGAAAACAACCCCGTAAGAGGGGTATATTTGTTAATATTAGAAAACAATCCCGTAAGAGGGATATATTTATAAATATTAGAAAATAAGCCCGTAAAAGGGGTTTATCTTTCAAAATGAGAAAATAACCCCAAAATAGAGTTATATTTTTTAATATAAGAAAACAACCCTGTAAGAGAGGAATATTTATAAATATTAGAAAACAACCACCGGAGAGGGATATATTTGTCAATATTAAAAAATAAGCCCGTAAGAGGGGTACATTTGTGAATAGAGAAAACAATCCCGTACGATTGGTAAATCTTTCAAAATGAGAAAACAAACCCAAAAAGTGGTACAATTTTTAATATTAGAAAATAACCTCGTAAGAGGGGTACATTTTTGGATAGAGAAAACAACCCTGTAAGAGGGGTATATCTTTCAAAATGAGAAAACAACCCCAAAAAATTGGTGTATTTTTTAATATGAGAAAATAACCCCGTAAGAGAGGAATATTTATAAATATTAGAAAACAACCCCGGAAGAGGAATATATTTGTCAATTATAGAAAATAAGCCCGTAAGAGGGGTACATTCGTAAATAGAGAAAACAACCCCGGAAGAGGAATATATTTGTCAATTATAGAAAATAAGCCCGTAAGAGGGGTACATTCGTAAATAGAGAAAACAACCCCGTAATTTGAGAAAAGTACCCCGCAAGAGGGATATATTTGTCAATATTAGAACACAACCCCGTAATGGGGATTTATCTTTCAAAATGAGAAAACAACCCAAAAAAGTGGTATAATTTTTAATAAAAGAAAACAATCCCGTAGGAGGGGTACATTTGTGAATAGAGAAAATAACCCCGTAAGAGGGGTATATCTGTTAAAATGAGAAAACAACCCCAAAATGGAGGTATATTTATTAATATGACAAAGCAACCCTTAAGAGAAGAATATTTATAAATATTAAAAACAACCCCGGAAGAAGGATATATTTGTCAATATTAGAAAATAAGTCCGTAATAGGGGGCTTATCTTTCAAAATGAGAAAACAACCCCCAAAAAGTGGTATATTTTTTAATATCATAAAACAACCCCGTAAGAGGGGTATATCTTTCAAAATGAGAAAACAACCCCAACAAATAGGTAAATTCTTTTAATTTGAGAAAACAACCCCGTAAGAGGGATATATTTATCAATATTAGAAAATAAGCCCGTAAGAGGGGTACATTTGTGAATAGAGAAAACAACCCCGTAAGAGAGATATATTTGTGAATATTAGAAAACAACCCCGTAAGAGGGGTTTATCTTTCAGAATGAGGAAACAACCCCAAAAAGGTGCTATAATTTTTAATATGAGAAAACAACCCCGTAGGAGGGGTACATTTGTGAATAGAGAAAATAACCCCGTAAGAGGGGTATATCTGTCAAATTAGAAAACAACCCAAAAATAGAGGTATATTTTTTAATATGAGAAAACAACCCCGTAAGGGAGGAATATTTATAAATATTAGAAAACAACCCCGAAGAAGGATATATTTGTCAATATTAGAAAATAAGCCCGTAATAGGGATTTATCTTTCAAAATGAGAAAACAACCCCAAAAAGTGGTATATTATTTAATATAAGAAAACAACCTCCTAAGAGGGGTACATTTGTAAATACAGAAAATAATCCCGTAAGAGGGGTATATCTTTAAAAATGAGAAGACAACACCAAAAAATGGGTAAATTTTTTTAATATCAGAAAACAACCCCATAAGAGGGGTACATTTGTGAATAGAGAAAACAACCCCGTAAGAGGGGTACATTTGTCAATATTAGAAAATAACCCCGTAAGAGGGGTATATTAGTCAATATTTGACAGTAACCCCGTAAGAGGGATATATTTATCAATATTAGAAAACAATCTCGTAAGAGGGATATATTTATCAATATTAAAAAATAATCCCGTAAGAGGGGTACAATTGTGAATAGAGAAAACAACCCCGTAAGAAGGGTATATCTTTCAATATGAGAAAACAACCCCAGAAAAGTGGTATATTTTTTAATATAAGAAAACAACCCCGTAAGAGAGGTATATTTATCAATATTAGAAAACAACCCCGTAAGAGGGTATATTCGTAAATATTAGAAAATAAGCCCGTAAGAGGGGTTTATCTCTAAAAATGAAAAAACAACCCCAAAAAAGTGATATGTTTTTTAATATTAGAAAATAACCCTATAAGAGAGGAATATTTATAAATATTAGAGAACAACCCCGGAAGATGGATATATTTATCAATATTAGAGAATAAGCCCGTAAGAGGGGTACATTTGTGAATAGAGAAAACTACCCCATTAGATGGATATACCTTTCAAAATGAGAAAACAACCCCAAAAAAGTAATTTTTTTTAATATGAGAAAACAACGTCGTAAGTGGGGTACATTTGGAGATAGAGAAAATAACCCCGTAAGAGGGGTATATCTTTCAAAATGAGAAAATAACCCAAAATAGAGGTATATTTTTTAATATGAGAAAACAACCCTGTAAGGGAGGAATATTTATAAATATTAGAAAACAACGTAGGAAGAGGGATATATTTGTCAATATTAGAAAACAACCCCGTAAGAGGGGTACATTTGAGAACAGAGAGAACAACCCCGTAACAGGGGTTTATCTTTCAATATGAGAAAACAACCGCAAAAAAGTGGTATTTTTTTAATATGAGAAAACAACCCCGTAAGATAGGAATATTTATAAATATTAGAAAAGAACCACGGAAGAGGGATATATTTGTCAATATTAGAAAATAAGCCCGTAAGAGGGGTACATTTGTGAATAGAGAAAATAACCCCGTAAGATGGGTATATCTTTCAAATGAGAAAACAACCCCAAAAAAGTGGTATTTTTTTAATATGAGAAAAGAACCCCGTAAGGCAATACTAGAAGACAATTCGTAATTGGGGTTTATCTTTCAAAATGAGAAAACAACCCCAAAATAGAGATATATTTTTTAATATGAGAAAACAACCCCGTAAGAGAGGAATACTTATAAATATTAGAAGACAACCTCAGAAGAGGGATATATTTATCAATATTAGAAATTAAACACTTAAGAGGGGTACATTTGTGAATAGAGAATACAACCCCGTAAGATTTATATTTCTTTCAAAATGAAAAAACAACCCCAAAAAAGTGGTATTTTTTTTAATATGATAAAACAACCCCATACGAGGGGTATATTTGTCAATATTAGAAAACAACCCCGTAATAGGGTTTATCTTTCAATATGAGAAAACAACCCCAAAAAAGTGGTATATTTTTTAATATGAGAAAACAACCCCGTAAGATAGGAATATTTATAAATATTAGAAAAGAACCACGGAAGAGGGATATATTTATCAATATTAGAAAATAAGCCCGTAAGAGGGGTACATTTGTGAATAGAGAAAATAATCCTGTAGATGGGTATATCTTTCAAAATGAGAAAACAACCCCAAAAAAGTGGTATTTGTTTAATATGAGAAAAGAACCCTGTAAGGCAATACTAGAAAGCAACTCCGTAATTGGGGTTTATCTTTCAAAATGAGAAAACAACCCCAAAATAGAGATATATTTTTTAATATGAGAAAACAACCCCGTAAGAGAGGAATACTTATAAATATTAGAAAACAACCTCGGAAGAGGGATATATTTGTCAATATTAGAAATTAAGCACTTAAGAGGGGTACATTTGTGAATAGAGAATACAACCCCGTAAGATTTATATTTCTTTCAAAATGAGAAAACAACCACAAAAAAGTGGTATTTTTTTTAATATGATAAAACAACCCCGTACGAGGGGTATATTTGTCAATATTAGAAAACAACCCCGTAATAGGGTTTATCTTTCAATATGAGAAAACAACCCCAAAAAAGTGGTATATTTTTTAATATGAGAAAACAACCCCGTAAGAGGGGTGCATTTGTGAATAGAGAAAACAACCCCGTAAGAAGGGTATATCTTTCAAAATGAGAAAGTAACTCCGTAATATGGGGTTTATCTTTCAAAATGAGAAAACAACCCAAAAAAAGTGGTATAATTTTTAATATGAGAAAATAATCCCGTAAGAGGGGTACATTTGTGAATAGGAAAAACAACCCCGTAAGAGGGGTACATTTGTCAATAGGGAAAACAACCCCGTAAGAGGGGTATATCTTTCAAGATGAGAAAACAACCAAAACAAATGGTATATTTTTTAATATGAGAAAACAACCCCGTAAGAAAGGAATATTTATAAATATTAGAAAATAACCCCGAAAGAGGAATATATTTGTTAATTATAGAAAATAAGCCCGTAAGAGGGGTACATTTGTAAATAGAGAAAACAACCCCTTAGGATGGGTATATCTTTCAAAATTAGAAAACAACCGCTAAACAGGGGTATGTTTTTTAATATTAGAAAACAACCCCGTAAGAGGGGTACATTTGTGAATTGAGAAAACAACCCCGTAAGAGGGGTATACCTTTCAAATTGTGAAAACAACTCCAAAACAGGGGTATATTTTTTAATATGAGAAAAAAGTCCCGTAAGAGGGGTACATTTGTGAATAGAGAAAACAACCCTATAAGATGGGTATATCTTTCAAAATGAGAAAATAACCCCGTAAGAGAGGAATACTTATAAATGTTAGAAAACAACCCCGGAAGAGTGATATATTTGTCCATTATAGAAAATAAGCACTTAAGAGGGGTAAATTTGTGAATAGAGAAAACAACCCCGTAAGATGGGTATATCTTTTAAAATGAGAAAACAACCCCAAAAAAGTGGTATATTTTTTAATATGAGAAAACAACCCCGTAAGAGGGGTACATTTGGGAATAGAGAAAATAACCACGTAAGAGGGGTTTCACAATGAGAAAACAACCCAATAATAGAAGTATATTTTTTAATATGAGAAAACAACCCTGAAAGAGGGGTACATTTATGAAGGGAGAAAACAACCCTGTAACAGGAGTATGTCTTTCAAAATGAGAAAACAACGCCAAAATATAGGTATATTTTTTAATATGAGAAAACAACCCCGTAAGAGAGGAATATTTATAAATATTAGAAAACAACTCCGGAAGAGGGACATATTTTTCAAAATTAGAAAATAAGGCCGTAAGAGGGGTATATTTGTGAATAGAGAAAACAACCCCGTAAGATGGGTATATCCTTCAAAATGAGAAAACAACCGCAAAAAAGTTGTATTTTTTTAGTATGAGAAAACAACCCCATAAGAGGGGTATATTTGTCAATACTAGAAAACAACCCGGTAATAGGGGTTTATCTTTCAAAATGAGAAAACAACCCCAAAAAAGTGGTATAATTTTTAATATAAGAAAACAATCCTGTAGCAGGGGTACATTTGTGAACAGAGAAAATAACCCCGTAAGAGGGGTATACCTTTCAGAATGAGAAAACAACCCCAAACAGAGGTATATTTTTTAATATGAGAAAATAACCCCGTAAGAGGGGTAGATTTATGAACAGAGAAACCAACCCTGTAAGAGGGATATATTTGTCAATATTAGAAAATAACCCCATAAGAGCGGTACATTTGAGAACTGAGAAAATAACCCCGTAAGAGGATATACTTGTCAATATTAGAAAATAAACCCGTAAGAGGGGTACATTTGAGAACAGAGAAACAACCCCGTAACATGGGGTTTATCTTTCAAAATGACAAAAACGACCCCAAAAAAGTGGTATATTAATATGAGAAAACAACCCTGTAAGAGGGGTATATTTGTCAATATTAGAAAACAACCCCGTAATAGGAGTTCATCTTTCAAAATGAGAAAACAACCCCAAAAAAGTGGTATATTTTTTAATATGAGAAAACAACCCTGTAAGTGGGGTATATTTGTCAATATTTGAAGACAACCCCGTAATAGGGGTATATCTTTCCAAATGAGAAAACAACCCTAAAAAAGTGGTATATTTTTTAAAATAAGAAAACAACCCTATAAGAGAGGAATATTTATAAATATTAGAAAACAACCCCGAAAGATGGATATATTTGTCCATTATAGAAAATAAGCCCTTAAGAGGGGTACATTTGTGAATAGAGAAAACAACCACGTATGATGGGTATATCTTTCAAAATGAGAAAATAACCCCGTAAGAGGAGTATATATATGAATAGAGAAAACAACCCCGTAAGGGATATATCTTTCGCAATGAGAAAATAATCGCATAATAGGGGTATATTTTTTAATATGAGAAAATAACCCCGAAAGAGGGGTACATTTGTGAATAAAGAAAACAACTCGTAAGAGGGGTATATGTTTCAAAATGAGAAAACAACCCCAAAAATTGGAAATAACCCCGTAAGAGAGGAATATTTATAAATATTAGAAAATAACTCTAGAAGAGGGATATATTTGTCAATATTAAAAAATAACTCTATTAGAGAGGTACATTTATGAATAGAGAAAACAACCCCGTAAGATGGGTATATCTTTCAAAAGGAGAAAACAACCCCAAAATAGAGGTATATTTTTTAATATGAGAAAACAACCCTATAAGAGAGGAATATTTATAAATATTAGAAAACAACCCCGAAAGATGGATATATTTGTCCATTATAGAAAATAAGCCCTTAAGAGGGGTACATTTGTGAATAGAGAAAACAACCACGTAAGATGGGTATATCTTTCAAAATGAGAAAATAACCCCGTAAGAGGGGTACATTTGTAAATAGAGAAAACAACCACGTAAGATGGGTATATCTTTCAATATGAGAAAATAACCCCGTAAGAGGGGTATATCTTTCAAAATGAGGAAACAACCCCAAAGAGGGTATATTTTAAATGAGAAACAACCCTAGGAGGTATATTTAATATAGAAAACAACCTAAGAGGGTATATCTTCAAAATGAGAAAACAACCCCAAACAAGAGGTATATTTTTTAATATGAGAAAACAACCCCATAAGGGAGGAATATTTATAAATATTAAAAAACAACCTAGGAAGAGGGATATATTTGTCCATTATAGAAAATAAGCCCTTAAGAGGGGTACATTTGTGAATGGAGAAAACAACCCCATAAGATGGGTATATCTTTCAAAATGAGAAAAGAACCCCAAAAAAGTGGTATTCTTTTGATATGAGAAAACAAACCCGAAAGAGGGTATATTTGTCAATATTAGGAAACAAGCCCATAATAGGGGTTTATCTTTCAAAATGAGACAACAACCCCAAAAAAGTGGTATATTTTTTCAAATGAGAAAACTACGCCATAAGGGAGTACATTTATGAATAGAGAAAACAACCTTGTAAGAGGAGTACATTTGTGAATAGAGAAAACAACCTTGTAAGAGGGGTATATCTTTCAAAATGAGAAAGAACCCCAAAATAGAGGTATATATTTTAATATGAGAAAACAAACCCACAAGAGAGGAATATTTATAAATATTAGAAAACAAACCCGGAAGAGGGATATATTTGTCCATCATAGAAAATAAGCCCTTAAGAGGGGTACATTTGTGAATAGAGAAAACAACCACGTAAGATGGGTATATCTTTCAAAATTAGAAAATAACCCCGTAAGAGGGGTACATTTGTGAATAGAGAAACAACTACGTAAGATGGTATATTCAATATGAGAAAATAACTCAGAAGAGGTACATTTTGTGAGTAGAAAACAACTCGTAAGAGGGGTATATCTTTCAAAATGAGAAAACAACCCCAAAATAGAGGTATAGTTTTTAATATGAGAAAACAAACTCCAAAAGTAAAGGTATATTTTTAATATGAGAAAACAACCCTATAAGAGGAATATTTATAAATATTAAAAAACAACCCCGGAAGAGGGATATATTTGTCCATTAGAGAAAACAACCACATAAGACGGGTACATTTGTCCATATTAGAAAAAACCCCATAACAGAGGTATATTTGTCAATATGAGAAAACAACCCTGTAAGAGGGGTATATTTGTCAATATTGGAAAACAACCCCGTAATAGGGGTTTAACTTTTAAAATGAGAAAATAACACCAAAAAAATGGTATATTTTTTAATATGAGATAACAACTCCGTAAGAGGGTATATTTGTCAATATTAGAAAATATCCCCGTAAGAGAGGAATATTTATGAATATTAGAAACAACCGTGAAGAGGGATATATTTGTCAATATTTAAAAATAAGCATGACAGAGAAAACAACCTGCACGATGGGTATATCTTTCAAAATGAGAAGACAACCTCAAAAAAGTGGTATTTTTCTTAATATGATAAAACAACCCCGTAAGAGAGGTATATTTGTCAATATTAGAAAATAACCCCGAAATAGGGGTTTATCTTTCAAAATGAGAAAACAACCCAAAAGTGGTATATTTTTAATATGAAAACAACCTGTAAGAGGGTACATTTGGAAAGAGAAACAAACCCGAAGAGGGTATATATTTCAAAATGAGAAAACAACCCCAAAAAAGTGGTATATTTTTTAATATGAGAAAACAACCCTGTAAGAGGGGTACATTTGGGAAAAGAGAAAATAACCCCGTAAGAGGGGTATATCTTTCAAAATGAGAAATCAACCCCAAAAAAGGGTATATTTTTAATATGTGAAAGCAAACCCGTAAGAGAGGAATATTTATAATTATTAGAAAACAACCCTAAGAGGAATATATTTGTTAATTATAGAAAATAAGCTAGTAAGAGGGTTACATTCAGAATAGAAAACAACCTGTAAGATGGGGATATCTTTCAAGATGAGAAAACAACTCAAAAAATGTATTTTTTTAATAGAAAACAACTCGAAGAGGGTATATTTGTCAATATTAGAAAACAACCCGTAATAGGTTTACCAAATGAGACAACAACACAAAAAAAATGGTATAATTTTTAATAATAGAGAAAACAACCTATAAGAGGGGTACATTGTGAATAGAAAACAACTCCATAAGTGGGGTATATTTGTCAATATTAGAAAACAACCCATAACAGAGGTATATTTGTCAATATGAGAAAACAGACCTGTAAGAGGGGTATATTTGTCAATATTAGAAAACAACCCCGTAATAGGGGTATATCTTTTAAAATGAGAAAACAACCCAAAAAAAGTGGTATTTTTTTAATATGAAAAGAACCTGAAAGGCAATACTAGAAAACAACCCCGTAAGAGGTATATTGTCAATAGAAAAGACAACTCAGAAGAGGGTATATCTTTCAAAATGAGAAAACAACCCCAAAATAGAGGTATAGTTTTTAATATGAGAAAACAACCCCAAAATAAAGGTATATTTTTTAATATGAGAAAACAACCCTATAAGAGAGGAATATTTATAAATATTAGAAAACAACCCCAGAAGAGGGATATATTTGTCCATTGAGAAACAAACTCTAATATTAAGACGGGTACATTTGTCCATATTAGAAAAAACCCCATAACGGAGGTATATTTGTCAATATGAGAAAACAACCCTGTAAGAGGGGTATATTTGTCAACATTAGAAAACAACCCCGTAATAGGGGTATAACTTTTAAAATGAGAAAATAACACCAAAAAAATGGTATATTTTTTAATATGAGATAACAACTCAGAAGAGGGTATATTTGTCAATATTAGAAAATATCCCCAAGAGAGAGGAATATTGTGAATATTAGAAAACAACCTCATAAGAGGGATATATTTGTCAATATTTGAAATAAGCACGTAAGAGGGTATATTTGTGAATAGAGAAAACAACCCCGTACGATGGGTATATCTTCAAAATGAGAAGACAACCTCAAAAAGTGGTATTTTTAATATGATAAAACAACCTGTAAGAGGTATATTTGTCAATATTAGAAAACAACCCTAAATAGGGTTTATCTTTCAAAATGAGAAAACAACCCCAAAAAAGTGGTATATTTTTTAATATGAGAAAACAACCCTGTAAGAGGGGTACATTTGGAAAAAGAGAAAACAACCCCGTAAGAGGGGTATATATTTCAAAATGAGAAAACAACCCCGAAAAAGTGGTATATTTTTTAATATGAGAAAATAACCCTGTAAGAGGGGTACATTTGGGAAAAGAGAAAATAACCCCGTAAGAGGGGTATATCTTTCAAAATGAGAAATCAACCCCAAAAAAGGGGTATGTTTTTTAATATGTGAAAGCAAACCCGTAAGAGAGGAATATTTATAATTATTAGAAAACAACCCCGGAAGAGGAATATATTTGTTAATTATAGAAAATAAGCTAGTAATAGGGGTACATTTGTGAATAGAGAAAACAACCCCGTAAGACGGGATATCTTTAAAGATGAGAAAACAACCCCAAAAATGTATTTTTTTAATATGAGAAAACAACCACGTAAGAGGGGTATATTTGTCAATATTAGAAAACAACCCCGTAATAGGGTTTAACTTTCAAAATGAGACAACAACACAAAAAAATGGTATAATTTTTAATATGAGAAAACAACCCCATGGGAGGGGTACATTTGTGAATAGAAAACAACTCCATAAGTGGGGGTATATTTGTCAATATTAGAAAATAACCCCATAACAGAGGTATATTTGTCAATATGAGAAAACAGCCCTGTAAGAGGGGTATATTTGTCAATATTAGAAAACAACCCCGTAATAGGGGTATATCTTTTAAAATGAGAAAACAACCCCAAAAAAGTGGTATTTTTTTAATATGAGAAAAGAACCCCGTAAGGCAATACTAGAAAACAACCCCGTAATAGGGGTTTCTCTATCAAAATGAGAAAACAACCCCAAAATAGAGATATATTTTTTAATATGAGAAAACAACCCCGTAAGAGAGGAATACTTATAAATATTAAAAAACAACCTCGGATGAGGAATATATTTGTCAATATTAGAAATTAAGCAAGTAAGAGGCGTACATTTGTGAAAAGAGATTACAACCCCGTAAGATGTGTATTTCTTTCAAAATGAGAAAACAACCCCAAAAAAGTGTTATTTTTTTTAATATAATAAAACAATCCCGTAAGAGGGGTATATTTGTCAATATTAGAAAATAACCCCGTAATAGGGTTTATCTTTCAATATGAGAAAACAACCTGAAAAAAGTGCTATAATTTTTAATATGAGAAAACAAGCCCGTAAGAGGGGTGCATTTGTGAATAGAGAAAACTACCCTGTAAGAAGGGTATGTCTTTCAAAATGAGAAAACAACTCCGTAATAGGGGTTTATCTTTTAAAATGAGAAAACAACCCAAAAAAAATGGTATATTTTTTAATATAAGAAAATAACCCCGTAAGAGAGGAATATTTATAAATATTAGAAAACAATCCCGAAAGAGGAATATATTTGTTAATTATAGAAAATAAGCCCGTAAGAGGGGTACATTTGTAAATAGAGAAAACAACCCCGTAAGATGGGTATATCTTTCAAAATTAGAAAACAACCCCAAAACAGGTGTATATTTTTTAATATGAGAAAACAACTCCGTAAGAGGGGTACATTTGTCCATATTAGAAAAAACCCCATAACAGAGGTATATTTGTCAATATGAGAAAACAACCCTGTAAGAGGGGTATATTTGTCAATATTAGAAAACAACCCCGTAATAGGGGTATAACTTTTAAAATGAGAAAATAACACCAAAAATGGTATATTTTTTAATATGAGATAACAACTCCGTAAGAGGGTATATTTGTCAATATTTGAAAATAACCCCGTAAGAGAGGAATATTTATGAATATTAGAAAACAACCGCGGAAGAGGGATATATTTGTCAATATTTAGAAATAAGCACGTAAGAGGGGTATATTTGTGAATAGAGAAAACAACCCCGTACGATGGGTATATCTTTCAAAATGAGAAGACAACCTCAAAAAAGTGGTATTTTTCTTAATATGAGAAAACAACGCCGTAAGAGAGGTATATTTGTCAATAGTAGAAAATAACCCCGAAATAGGGGTTTATCTTTCGAAATGAGAAAACAACCCCAAAAAAGTGGTATATTATTTAATATGAGAAAACAATCTTGTAAGAGGGTTACATTTGGGAAAAGAGAAAACAACCCCGTAAGAGGGGTATATCTTTCGAAATGAGAAAACAACCCCAAAAAAGGGGTATATTTTTTAATATGTGAAAACAAACCCATAAGAGAGGAATATTTATAATTATTAGAAAACAACCCCAGAAGAGAAATACATTTGTTAATTATAGAAAATAAGCTAGTAATAGGGGTACATTTGTGAATAGAGAAAACAACCCGGTAAGACGGGATATCTTTAAAGATGAGAAAACAACCCCAAAAATATTTTTTTTTAATATGAGAAAACAACCCCGTAAGAGGGGGTATATTTGTCAATATTAGAAAACAACCCCGTAATAGGGGTTTACCTTTCAAAATGAGAAAACAACACAAAAAAGTGGTATAATTTTTAATATGAGAAAACAACCCCGTAGGAGGGGTACATTTGTGAATAGAGAAAACAACCCCATAAGTGGGGGTATATTTGTCAATATTAGAAAATAACCCCATAACAGAGGTATATTTGTCAATATGAGAAAACAGCCCTGTAAGAGGGGTATATTTGTTAATATTAGAAAACAACCCCGTAATAGGGGTATATCTTTTAAAATGAGTAAACAACCCCAAAAAAGTGGTATATTTTTTAATATGAGAAAATAACTCCGTGATAGGGGTATATTTGTCAATATTAGAAAGTAACCCCGTAAGAGAGGAATATTTATAAATATTACAAAACGACCCCAGAAGAGGGATACATTTGTTAATATTAAAAAATAAGCCCGTAAGAAGGGTATATTTGTGAATAGAGAAAACAACCTCGTAAGAGGGGTATATCGTTCAAAATGAGAAAACAACCCTAAAAACAGAGGTATATTTTTTAATATAAGAAAACAACCCCGTAACAGGGGTATATTTGTAAATAGAGAAGCCAACCCTGTAAGAGGGATATATTTGTCAATATTAGAAAATAACCCCGTAAGAGGGGTACATTTGAGAACAGAGAAAACAACCCCGTACGAGGGATATATTTGTCAATATTAGAGAATAACCACGTAAGAGGGGTACATTTGAGAACCGAGAAAACAACCCCGTACGAGGGATAGATTTGTCAATATTAGAAAATAACCCCATAAGAGGGTTACATTTGAGAACAGAGAAACAACCCCGTAACAGAGGGTTTATCTTTCAAAATGAGAAAACGACCCCAAAAAGTGGTATATTTTTGAATCTGAGAAAACAACCCGTAAGAGGGGTATATCTATCAATATTGGAAAACAACCCCGTAAGAGGGGTATATTTGTCAATATTAGCAAACAACCTCGTCAGAGGGGTATAGTTATCAATATTAGACAACAACACCGAATAGGGGTATATCTTTTAAAATGATAAAACAACCCTAAAAAAGTGGTATATTTTTTAAAATGAGAAAACAACCCCGTAAGAGAGGTATATTTGTTAATATTAGAGAACAACCCAGGAAGAGCGGTATATTTGTCAATTTTAGAAAACAACCACGTAAGAGGGATATATTTGTCAATATTAGAAAACAACCCCGTAAGAGGGGTACAATCTGAGAATAGAGAGAACAACCCCGTAAAAGGGGTTTATCTTTCAATATGAGAAAACAACCCCAAAAAAGTGGTATTTTTTTAATATGAGAAAATAACTCCGTAAGATAGGAATATTTATAAATATTAGAAAACAACCATGGAAGAGGGATATATTTGTCAATATTTGATAATAAGCCCGTAAGAGGTGTACATTTGGGAATAGAGAAAACAACCCCGTAAGATGGGTATATCTTTCAAAATGAGAAAACAACCCCAAAAAAGTGGTATTTTTTTAATATGAGAAAAGAACCCCGTAAGGCAATACTAGAAAACAACCCCGTAATAGGGGTTTATCTATCAAAATGAGAAAACAACCCCAAAATAGAGATATATTTTTTAATATGAGAAAACAACCCTGTAAGAGAGGAATACTTATAAATATTAAAACAACTTGACGAGGATATATTGTCAATATTAGAAATTACAATGAAGAGGGATATTTGTGAAAAGAGATTACAACCCCGTAAGATGTGTATTTCTTTCAAAATGAGAAAGCAACCCCAAAAAAGTGGTATTTTTTTTAATATGATAAAACAACCCCGTAAGAGGGGTATATTTGTCAATATTAGAAAACAACCCCGTAATAGGGTTTATCTTTCAATAGAAGACAACCCGAAAAAGTGGTATATTTTTTATAGAGAAAACAACCTCGTAAGAGGGTACATTCAGAATGAGAAAACTACCCTGTAAGAAGGGTATATCTTTCAAAATGAGAAAACAACTCCGTAATAGGGGTTTATCTTTCAAAATGAGAAAACAACCCAAAAAAAATGGTATATTTTTTAATATGAGAAAACAACCCCGTAAGAGAGGAATATTTATAAATATTAGAAAACAACCCCGAAAGAGAAATATATTTGTTAATTATAGAAAATACCCCCGTAAGAGGGGTACATTTGTAAATAGAGAAAACAACCCCGTAAGATGGGTATATCTTTCAAAATTAGAAAACAACCCCAAAACAGGTGTATATTTTTTAATATGAGAAAACAACTCCGTAAGAGGGGTACATTTGTCCATATTAGAAAAAACCCCATAACAGAGGTATATTTGTCAATATGAGAAAACAACCCTGTAAGAGGGGTATATTTGTCAATATTAGAAAACAATCTCGTAATAGGGGTATAACTTTTAAAATGAGAAAATAACACCAAAAAAATGGTATATTTTTTAATATGAGATAACAACTCCGTAAGAGGGTATATTTGTCAATATTAGAAAATAACCCCGTAAGAGAAGAATATTTATGAATATTAGAAAACAACCACGGAAGAAGGATATATTTGTCAATATTTAAAAATAAGCACGTAAGAGGGGTATATTTGTGAATAGAGAAAACAACCCCGTACGATGGGTATATCTTTCAAAATGAGAAGACAACCAAAAAGTGTATTTTCTTAATATGAAAACAACCCCGTAAGAGAGGTATATTTGTCAATATTAGAAAATAACCCCGAAATAGGGGTTTATCTTTCAAAATGAGAAAACAACCCCAAAAAAGTGGTATATTTTTTAATATGAGAAAACAACCCTGTAAGAGGGGTACATTTGTGAAAAGAGAAAATAATCCCGTAAGAGGGGTATATCTTTCAAAACGAGAAAACAACCCCAAAAAAGGGGTATATTTTTTAATATGTGAAAACAAACCCGTAAGAGAGGAATATTTAAAATTATTAGAAAACAACCCCGGAAGAGGAATACATTTGTCAATTATAGAAAATAAGCTAGTAATAGGGGTACATTTGTGAATAGAGAAAACAACCCCGTAAGATGGGATATCTTTAAAAATGAGAAAACAACCCTAAAAAAGTATTTTTTTAATATGAGAAAACAACCCCGTAAGAGGGGTATATTTGTCAATATTAGAAAATAACCCCGTAATAGGGGTATACCTTTCAAAATGAGAAAACAACACAAAAAAGTGGTATAATTTTTAATATGAGAAAACAACCCCGTAGGAGGGGTACATTTGTGAATAGAGAAAACAACCCCATAAGGGGGGGTATATTTGTCAATATTAGAAAACAACTCCATAACAGAGGTATATTTGTCAATATGAGAAAACAGCCCTGTAAGAGGGGTATATTTGTCAATATTAGAAAACAACCTCGTAATAGGGGTATACCTTTTAAAATGAGAAAACAACCCCAAAAAAGTGGTATATTTTTTAATATGAGAAAATAACTCCGTAACAGGGGTATATTTGTCAATATTAGAAAGCAACCCCATAAGAGGGGTACATTTGAGAACAGAGAAACAACCCCGTAACAGGGGGTTTATTTTTCAAAATTAGAAAACGACCCCAAAAAAGTGGTATATTTTTTAATCTGAGAAAACAACCCCGTAAGAGGGGTATATCTATCAATATTGGAAAACAACCCTGTAAGAGGGGTATATTTGTCAATATTAGGAAACAACCTCGTCAGAGGGGTATAGTTATCAATATTAGAGAACAACCCCGTAATAGGGGTATATCTTTTAAAATGATAAAACAACCCTAAAAAAGTGGTATATTTTTTAAAATGAGAAAACAACCCCGTAAGAGGGGTATATTTGTTAATATTAGAGAACAACCCAGTAAGAGTGGTATATTTGTCAATTTTAGAAAACAACAACGTAAGAGGGATATATTTGTCAATATTAGAAAATAACCCCGTAAGAGGAGTACATTTGAGAGCAGAGAGAACAACCCCGTAAAAGGGGTTTATCTTTCAATATGAGAAAACAACCCCAAAAAAGTAGTATTTTTTTAATATGAGAAAATAACCCCGTAAGATAGGAATATTTATAAATATTAGAAAACAACCACGGAAGAGGGATATATTTGTCAATATTGGATAATAAGCCCGTAAGAGGTGTACATTTGCGAATAGAGAAAACAATCCCGTAAGATGGGTATATCTTTCAAAATGAGAAAACAACCCCAAAAAAGTGGTATTTTTTTAATATGAGAAAAGAACCCCGTAAGACAATACTAGAAAACAAGCCCGTAATAGGGGTTTATCTTTCAAAATGAGAAACAACCCGAAAATAGAGATTTATTTTCTAATATGAGAAAACAACCCCGTTAGAGAGGAATACTTATAAATATTAAAAAACAACCTCGGACGAGGGATATATTTGTCAATATTAGAAAGTAAGCACGTTAGAGGCGTACATTTGTAAATAGAGATTACAACCCCGTAAGATGTGTATTTCTTTCAAAATGAGAAAACAACCCCAAAAAATGAGTATATTTTTTGATATGAGAAAACAACCCCGTAAGAGTGGAATATATATAAATATTAGAAAACAACCCCGGAAGAGGAATATATTTGTCAATTATAGAAAATAAGCTAGTAATAGGGGTACATTTGTGAATGAGAAAACAACCCCGTAAGATGGATATATCTTTAAAAATGAGAAAACAACCCCAAAAAAATATTATTTTTAATATGAGAAAACAACCCCGTAAGAAGGGTATATTTGTCAATATTAGAAAATAACCCCGTATTAGGGGTTTACCTTTCAAAATGAGAAAACAACACAAAAAGTCCTATAATTTTTAATATGAGAAAACAACCCTGTAGGAGGGGTACATTTGTGAATAGAGAAAACAACCCCGTAGGAGGGGTACATTTGTGAATAGAGAAAAAAATCGCGTAAGAGGGGTATATTTGCCAATATTAGAAAACAACCCCGTAATAGGAGTATATCTTTTAAATTGAGAAAACAACCCCAAAAAAGTGGTATATATTTTAATATGAAAAAATAACTCCGTAACAGGGGTATATATGTCAATATAAGAAAGCAATCCCGTAAGAGAGGAATATTTATAAATATTATAAAACGACCCCAGAAGAGGGATATATTTGTTAATATTAAAAAATAAGCCCGTAAGAAGTGCATATTTGTGAATAGAGAAAACAACCCCGTAAGAGGGGTATATGTTTCAAAATGAGAAAACAACCCCAAAAAAGGGTATATTTTTTAATATGAGAAAATAACCCCATAAAAGAGGTACATTAGGGAATAGAGAAAACAACGCCGTAAGAGGGATATATATTTCAAAATGAGAAAACAACCCCAAAACAGGAGTATATTTTTTAATATGAGAAAATAACCCCATAAAAGAGGTACATTAATGAATAGAGAAAACAACCCCGTAAGAGGGATATATATTTCAAAATGAGAAAACAACTCCAAACTAGGAGTATATTTTTTAACATGAGACAACATCCCCGAAAGAGGGGTACATTTGTGAATAGAGAAAACAACCCCGTATGAGGAGTATATCTTTCAAAATGTGAAAACAACCCCAAAATAGAGGTATATTTTTTAATATGAGAAAACAACCTCGTAAGAGAGGAATATTTATGAATATTAGCGAACAACCCCAAAAGAGGGACATATTTTTCAAAATTAGACAATAAGCCTGTAAGAGGGGTACATTTGTTAATAGAGAAAACAACATCTTAAGATGGGTATATCTTTCAAAATGAGAAAAAAACCGCAAAAAAAGTGGTATTTTTTTTTAATATGAGAAAACAACCCCGTAAGAGGGGTATATTTGTCAATATTAAGAAACAACCCCGTAATAGGAATTCATCTTTCAAAATGAGAAAACAACCCCAAAAAGTGGTATATGTTTTAATATGAGAAAACAACCCTATATGTGAATAGAGAACACCACCCCGTAATAGGGGTTTATCTTTCAAAATGAGAAAACAACCCCAAAAAAGTGGTTTATTTTTTAATATGAGAAAAGAACCCCGTAAGAGGGGTATATTTATGAATAGAGAAAATAACCCCGTAAGGGATATATGTTTCATAATGAGAAAATAATCACATAATAGGGGTATATTTTTTAATATGAGAAAACAACCCTGAAAGAGGGGTACATTTGTGAATAAAGAAAACAACTCGTAAGAGGGGTATATCTTTCAAAATGAGAAAACAACCCCAAAAATGGGAAACAACCCCGTAAAAGTGGAATATTTATAAATATTAGAAAACAACACCGGAAGAGGGATATATTTATCAATATTAAAAAATAACCCTGTAAAAAAGGTACATTTGTGAATAGAGAAAACAACCCCGTAAGAGGGGTATATCTTTCAAAATGAGGAAACAACCCCAAAACAGCGATATATTTTTTAAAATGAGAAAACAACCCCGTAAAAGGGTACATTTGTGAATAGAGAAAACAACCCTGTAAGAGGGGTATATCTTTCAAAATGAGAAAACAACCCCAAAATAGAGGTATATTTTTTAATATGAGAAAACAACCCCATAAGGGAGGAATATTTATAAATATTAGAAAACAACCTAGGAAGAGGGATATATTTGTCCATTATAGAAAATAAGCCCTTAAGAGGGGTACATTTGTGAATGGAGAAAACAACCCCAAAAGATGGGTATATCTTTCAAAATGAGAAAACAACCCCAAAAAAGTGGTATTTTTTAATATGAGAAAACAAACCCGTAAGAGGGTATATTTGTCAGTATTAGAAAACAAGCACGTAATAGGGGTTTATCTTTCAAAATGAGACAACAACCCCAAAAAAGTGGTATATTTTTCATGAAAACTACCACAACCCTCAAAAGGAGTACATTTGTGAATAGAGAAAACAACCCTGTAAGAGGGGTATATCTTTCAAAATGAGAAAACAACCCCAAAATAGAGGTATATTTTTTAATATGAGAAAACAACCCCATAAGAGAGGAATATTTATAAATATTAGAAAACAACCCCGGAAGAGGGATATATTTGTCCATTATAGAAAATAATCCCTTAAGAGGGGTACATTTGTGAATAGAGAAAACAACCACGTAAGATGGGTATATCTTTCAAAATGAGAAAAACCCCAAAAAAGTGGTATTTTTTTAATATGAGAAAACAACCACGTAAGATGGGTATATCTTTCAAAATGAGAAAATAACCCCGTAAGAGGGGTACATTTGTGAATAGAGAAAACAACCACGTAAGATGGGTATATCTTTCAATATGAGAAAATAACCCCGTAAGAGGGTACATTTGTGAATAGAGAAAACAACCCTGTAAGAGGGGTATATCTTTCAAAATGAGAAAACAACCCCAAAATAGAGGTATATTTTTTAATATGAGAAAACAAACCCATAATAGAGGAATATTTATAAATATTAGAAAACAACCTAGGAAGAGGGATATATTTGTCCATTATAGAAAATAAGCACTTAAGAAGGGTACGTTTGTGAATGGGGAAAACAACCCCATAAGATGGGTATATCTTTCAAAATGAGAAAACAACCCCAAAAATGTGGTATTTTTTTAATATGTGAAAACAAACCCGTAAGAGGGTATATTTGTCAGTATTAGAAAACAAGCACGTAATAGGGGTTTATCTTTCAAAATGAGACAACCCCAAAAAAGTGATATATTTTTTCATAGAAAACAATTGTAAGGGGGTACATTTATGAATAGAGAAAATAACCCTGTAAGAGAAGTACATTTGTGAATAGAGAAAACAACCCTGTAAGAGGCGTATATCTTTCAAAATAAGAAAACAACCCCAAAATAGAGGTATATTTTTTAATATGAGAAAACAACCCCATAAGAGAGGAATATTTGTAAATATTAGAAAACAACCCCGGAAGAGGGATATATTTATCCATTATAGAAAATAAGCCCTTAAGAGGGGTACATTTGTGAATAGAGAAAACAACCACGTAAGATGGGTAAATCTTTCAAAATGAGAAAATAACCCCGTAAGAGGGGTATATCTTTCAATATGAGAAAATAACCCCGTAAGAGGGGTACATTTGTGAATAGAGAAAAGAACCCTGTAAGAGGGGTATATCTTTCAAAATGAGAAAGCAACCCCAAAATAGAGGTATATTTTTTAATTTGAGAAAACAACCCCGTAAAAGAAGATTATTTATAATTATTAGAAAACAACCTAGGAAAAGGGATATATTTGTCCAATATAGAAAATAAGCCCTTAAGAGCGGTACATTTGTGAATGGAGAAAACAACCCCATAAGATGGGTATATCTTTCAAAATGAGAAAACAACCGCAAAAAAATGATATTTTTTTAATATGAGAAAACAACCACGTAAGATTGGTATATCTTTCAAAATAAGAAAATAACCCCGTAAGAGGGGTACATTTGTGAATAGAGAAAAGAACCACGTAAGATGGGTATATCTTTCAATATGATAGAATAACCCCGTAAGAAGGGTACATTTGTGAATAGAGAAAACAACCCTGTAAGAGGGGTATATCTTTCAAAATGAGAAAACAACCCCAAAATAGAGGTATATTTTTTAATATGAGAAAACAAACCCATAATAGAGGAATATTTATAAATATTAGAAAACAACCTAGGAAGAGGGATATATTTGTCCATTATAGAAAATAAGCCCTTAAGAGGGGTACGTTTGTGAATGGAGAAAACAACCCCATAAGATGGGTATATCTTTCAAAATGAGAAAACAACCCCAAAAAAGTGGTATTTTTTAATATGAGAAAACAAACCCGTAAGAGGGTATATTTGTCAGTATTAGAAAACAAGCACGTAATAGGGGTTTATCTTTCAAAATGAGACAACAACCCCAAAAAAGTGGTATATTTTTTCATATGAGAAAACGACGCCATAAGGGGGTACATTTATGAATAGAGAAAATAACCCTGTAAGAGGAGTACATTTGTGAATAGAGAAAACAACCCTGTAAGAGGGGTATATCTTTCAAAATGAGAAAACAACCCCAAAATAGAGGTATATTTTTTAATATGAGATAACAACCCCATAAGAAAGGAATATTTATAAATATTAGAAAATAACCCCGGAAGAGGGATATATTTGTCCATTATAGAAAATAAGCCCTTAAGAGGGTTACAGTTGTGAATTGAGAAAACAACGACGCAAGATGGGTATATCTTTCAAAATGAGAAGATAACGCCAAAAAAGTGGTATTTTTTTTAATATGAGAAAACAATCTGGTAAGAGGGGTATATTTGTCAATATTTGAAAACAACCATGTAATAGGGGTATATCTTTTAAAATGAGAAAATAACCCCAAAAAAGTGGTATATTTTTTAATATGAGAAAATTACTCTGTAAGAGGGTACATTTGTCAATTTAGAAAATAACCCCGTAAGAGAGGAATATTTATAAATATTAGAGAACAGCTGCGGAAGAATACGATGGGTATATCTTTCAAAATGAGAAGACAACCTCAAAAAAGTGGTATTTTTCTTAATATGAGAAAACAACCCCGTAAGAGAGGTATATTTGTCAATATTAGAAAATAACCCCGAAATAGGGGGTTTATCTTTCAAAATGAGAAAACAACCCCAAAAAAGTGGTATATTTTTTAATATGAGAAAACGACCCTGTAAGAGGGGTACATTTGTGAAAAGAGAAAACAACCCCGTAAGAGGGGTATATCTTTCAAAATGAGAAAACAACCCCAAAAAAGGAGTATGTTTTTTAATATGTGAAAACAAACCCGTAAGAGAGGAATATTTATAATTATTAGAAAACAACTCCGGAAGAGGAATACATTTGTCAATTATAGAAAATAAGCTAGTAATAGGGGTACATTTGTGAATAGAGAAAATAACCCCGTAAGATGAGATATCTTTAAAAATGAGAAAACAACTCCAAAAAAGTATATTTTTAATTTGAGAAAACAACCCCGTAATAGGGGTATATTTGTCAATATTATAAAACAACCCCGTAATAGGGCTTTACCTTTCAAAATGAGAAAATAACACAAAAAAGTGGTATATTTTTTAATATGAGAAAATAAATCCATAAGAGGGATATATTTGTTAATATTAAAAAATAAGCCCGTAAGAAGGATATATTTTTCAAAATGAGAAAACAACGCCGTAAGAGGGGTATATCTTTCAAAATGAGAAAACAACCCCAAAAACAGAGGTATATTTTTTAATATGAGAAAACAACCCCGTAACAGGTGTATATTTGTGAATAGAGAAACCAACCCTGTAAGAGGGATATATTTATCAATATTAGAAAATAACCCCATAAGAGGGGTACATTTGAGAACAGAGAAAACAACCCCGTACGAGGGATATATTTGTCAATATTAGAAAATAACCCCGTAGAGGTACATTTGAACGAGTAACAACCCGTAAGAGGGGTTTATCTTTCAACATGAGAAAACGACCCCAAAAAAGTGGTATATTTTTTAATCTGAGAAAACAACCCCGTAAGAGGGGTATATCTATCAATATTGGAAAACAACCCCGTAAGAGGGGTATATTTGTCAATATTACCAAACAATCTCGTCAGAGGGGTATAGTTATCAATATTAGAAAACAACCCCGTAATAGGAGTATATCTTTTAAAATGATAAAACAACCATAAAAAAGTGGTATATTTTTTACAATGAGAAAATAACCCCGTAGGAGAGGGATATTTGTTAATATAAGAGAACAACCCCGTAAGAGCGGTATATTTATCAATTTTAAAAAACAATGCAGTAAGAGGGATATATTTATCAATATTAGAAAATATCCCCGTAACAGGGGTACATTTGAGAACAGAGAAAACAACCCCGTAACAGGGGTTTATCTTTCAATATGAGAAAACAACCCCAAAAAAGTGGTATAATTTTTAATATGAGAAAACAACCCCGTAGGGAGGGGTACATTTGTGAATAGAGAAAACAACCCCGTACGAGGGATATATTTATAAAATTAGAAAATAACCCCGTAAGAGGGGTACATTTGTGAAGAGAGAAACAACCCCGTAATAGGGGTTTATTTTCAATATGAGAAAACAACCCCAAAAAAGTGGTATAATTTTTAATATGAGAAAACAGCCCCGTAGGGAGAGGTACATTTGAGAACAGAGAAAACAACCCCGTACGAGGGATATATTTGTCAATATTAGAAAATAACCCCGTAAGAGGGGTACATTTGAGAACAGAGAAACAACCCCGTAACAGGGGGTTTATCTTTCAAAATGAGAAAATGACACCAAAAAAGTGGTGTATTTTTAAATCTGAGAAAACAACCCCGTAAGAGGGGTATATTTATCAATATTGGAAAACAACTCCGTAAGAGGGGTATATTTGTCAATATTACCAAACAATCTCGTCAAGGGTATAGTTATCAATATTAGAGAACAACCCCGTAAGAGAGGGATATTTGTTAATATTAGAGAACAACCCCGTAAGAGCGGTATATTTGTCAATTTTAGAAAACAACCCAGTAAGAGGGATATATTTGTCAATATTAGAAAATAACCCCCTAAGAGGGGTACATTTGAGAACAGAGAAACAACCCCGTAACAGGGGGTTTATCTTTCAAAATGAGAAAACGACCCCAAAAAAGTGGTATATTTTTTAATTTGAGAAAACAACCCCGTAAGAGGGTATATCTATCAATATTGAAAAACGACCCCGTAAGAGGGGTATATTTGTCAATATTACTAAACAATCTCGTCAGAGGGGTATAGTTATCAATATTGGAAAACAATCCCATAATAGGAGTATATCTTTTAAAATGATAAAACAACCCTAAAAAAGTGGTATATTTTTTACAATGAGAAAACAACTCCGTAAGAGAGGGATATTGTTAATATTAGAGAACAACCCCGTAAGAGCGGTATATTTATCAATTTTAGAAAATAACCCAGTAAGAGGGATATATTTGTCAATATTAGAAAATAACCCCGTAAGAGGGGTACATTTGAGAACAGAGAAAACAACCCCGTAACAGGGGTTTATCTTTCAATATGAGAAAACAACCCCAAAAAAGTGGTATAATTTTTAATATGAGAAAACAACCCCATAGGGAGGGGTACATTTGTGAATAGAGAAAACAACCCCGTAAGAGGGGTATATCTGTCAAAATGAGAAAACAACCCCAAAATAGAGGTATATTTTTTAATATGAGAAAACAACCCCGTAAGTGATGAATATTTATAAATATTAGAAAACAACCCCGAAAGAAGGATATATTTGTCAATATTAGAAAATAAGCCCGTAATAGGGGTTTATCTTTCAAAATGAGAAAACAACCCCAAAAAAGTGGTATATTTTGTAATATGAGAAAACAACCTCATAAGAGGGGTACATTTGTAAATACAGAAAATAACCCTGTAAGAGGGGTATATCTTTAAAAATGAGAAAACAACCCTAAAAAATTGTTAAATTTTATTAATATAAGAAAACAACCACATAAGAGGGGTACATTTATCAATAGAGAAAACAACCCTGTAAGAGGGGTATATTAGTCAATATTAGAAAACAATCCAGTAAGAGGGATATATTTATCAATATTAGAAAACATCCCCGTAAGGGGAATGTATTTATCAATATTAGAAAATAATCCTATAAGAGGGGTACATTTGTGAATAGAGAAAATAACCCCGTAAGAAGGGTATATCCTTCAATATGAGAAAATAACCCAAGAAAAAGTGATATATTTTTCAATATAAGAAAACAACCCCGTAAGAGGGATATATTAGTAAATATTAGAAAATATGCCCGTAAGAGGTGTATATTTATGATTAGAGAAAACAACTCTGTAAGAGGGATTTATCTTTAAAAATGAAAAATAACCCCAAAAAGTGGTATATTTTTTAATATTAGAAAATAACCCCATAAGAGAGGAATATTTATAAATATTAGAAAACAACCCCGAAGATGGATATATTTGTCAATATTAGAGAATAAGCACGTAAGAGGGGTACATTTGTGAATAGAGAAAACTACCCCGTAAGATGGATATACCTTTCAAAATGACAAAACAACCCTAAAAAGTGGTATTTTTTTTTAATATGAGAAAACAACGCCGTAAGTGGGGTACATTTGGGAATAGAGAAAAGAACCCCGTAAGAGGGGTATATCTTTCAAAATGAGAAAATAACCCCAAAATAGAAGTATATTTTTTAATATAAGAAAACAACCCCGTAAGATAGGAATATTTATAAATATTAGAAAACAACCACGGAAGAGGGATATTTTTGTCCATATTAGAAAATAAGCCCGTAAGAGGGGTACATTTGTGAATAGAGAAAACAACCCCGTAAGATGGGTATATCTTTCAAAATGAGAAAACAACCCTAGAAAAGTGGTATTTTTTTTAATTTTAGAAAGAACCCCGTAAGGCAATACTAGAAAACAACCCTGTAATAGGGGTTTATCTTTCAAAATGAGAAAACAACCCCAAAATAGACATATTTTTTAATATGATAAAACAACCACGTAAGAGTGGAATACTTATAAATATTAGAAAACAACCTCGGAAGAGGGATATATTTGTCAATATTAGAAATTAAGCACGTAAGAGGGGTACATTTGTGAATAGAGAATACAACTCCGAAAAAGTGGTATTTTTTTTAATATGGTAAAACAACCCCATAAGAGGGGTATATTTGTCAATATTAGAAAATAACCCCGTTATAGGGTTTATCTTTCAATATGAGAAAACAACCCCAAAAAAGTGGTATATTTTTTAATATGAGAGAGCAACACCGTAAGAGGGGTACATTTATGAATAGAGAAAACAACCCCATAAGAAGGGTATATCTTTCAAAATGAGAAAACAATCCCGTAAGAGGGGTATATTTATCAATATTAGAAAACAACCCCGTAATATGAGTTTATCTTTCAAAATGAGAAAACAACCCCAAAAAAGTGGTATAATTTCTAATATGAGAAACAACCCCGTAAAAGGGGTATATTTGTGAATTGGGAAAACAACCCCGTAAGAGGGTATATCTTTTAAGATGAGAAAACAACCCAAAAAAAAGGTATATTTTTTAAAATGAGAAAACAACCCCGTAAGAGAGGAATATTTATAAATATTAGAAAACAATCCCGGAAGAGGAATATATTTGTTAATTATAGAAAATAAGCCCGTAAGAGGGGTACATTTGTAAATAGAGAAAATAACCCCATAAGATGGGTATATCTTTCAAAATTAGAAAACAACCCCAAAACAGGGGTATATTTGTCAATATTAGAAAAACCCTTAAACAGATGTATATATTTTAATATGAGAAAACAACTCTGTAAGAGGGGTACATTTGTCAATATTAGAAAAAACCCCATAATAGATGTATATTTGTCAATATGAGAAAACAACCCTGTAAGAAGGGTATATTTGTCAATATAAGAAAACAACCCTGTAAGAAGGGTATATTTGACAATATTTGAAAACAACCTTGCAATAGGGGTATATCTTTTAAAATGAGAAAATAACCCCAAAAAAGTGGTATATTTTTTAATATGAGAAAACTACTCCGTAAGAGGGTATATTTGTCAATATTAGAAAATAACCCCGTAAGAGAGGAATATTTATAAATATTAGAAAACAACCGCGGAAGAAGGATATATTTGTCAATATTTAAAAATAAGCACGTAAGAGGGGTATATTTGTGAATAGAGAGAACAACCCCGTACGATGGGTATATCTTTCAAAATGAGAAGACAACCTCAAAAAAGTGGTATTTTTCTTAATATGAGAAAATAACCCCGTAAGAGAGGTATATTTGTCAATATTAGAAAATAACCCCGAAATAGGGGTTTATCTTTCAAAATGAGAAAACAACCCCAAAAAAGTGGTATATTTTTTAATATGAGAAAACAACCCTGTAAGAGGGGTACATTTGTGAAAAGAGAAAACAACCCCGTAAGAGGGGTATATCTTTCAAAATGAGAAAACAACCCCAAAAAAGGGGTATGTTTTTTAATATGTGAAAACAAACCCGTAAGAGAGGAATATTTATAATTATTAGAAAACAACTCCGGAAGAGGAATACATTTGTCAATTATAGAAAATAAGCAAGTAATAGGGGTACATTTGTGAATAGAGAAAATAACCCCGTAAGATGGGGTATATTTGTCAATTTTAGAAAACAACCCCGTAATAGGGGTTTACCTTTCAAAATGAGAAAACAACACAAAAAAGTGGTATAATTTTTAATATGAGAAAACAACCCCGTAAGAGGGGTACATTTGTGAATAGAGAAAACAACCCCATAAGAGGGGCATATTTGTCAATATTAGAAAACAACCCCATAACAGAGGTATATTTGTCAATATGAGAAAACATCCCTGTAAGAGTGGTATATTTGTCAATATTAGAAAACAACCCCGTAATAGGGGTATATCTTTTAAAATAAGAAAACAACCCTAAAAAGTGGTATATTTTTTAATATGAGAAAATAACTCCGTAAAGGGGTATATTTGTCAATATTAGAAAGCAATCCCGTAAGAGAGGAATATTTATAAATATTAGAAAATGACCCCAGAAGAGGGATATATTTGTTAATATTAAAAAATAAGCCCATAGGAAGGGTATATTTATGAATAGAGAAAACAACCCTGTAAGAGGGGTATATCTTTCAAAATGAGAAAACAACCCCAAAAAAGGGTATATTTTTTAATACGAGAAAACAACCACATAAAAGTGGTACATTTGTGAATAGAGAAAATAACCACGTAAGAGGGATATATATTTCAAAATGACAAAACAACCCCAAAACAGGGATATATTTTTTAACATGAGAAAACAACCTAGAAAGAGGGGTACATTTGTGGATAGAGAAAGCAACCCCGTATGAGGAGTATATCTTTCAAAATGAGAAAACAACCCCAAAATAGAGGTATATTTTTTAATATGAGAAAACAACCCCGTAAGAGAGGAATATTTATAAATATGAGAAAACAACCCTAGAAGAGGGACATATTTTTCAAAATCAGAAAATAAGCCCGTAAGAGGGGTACATTTATGAATAGAGAAAATAACCCCGTAAGATGGGTATATATTTCAAAATGAAAAAACAACCGCAAAAAAGTGGTTATTTTTTTTAATATGAGAAAATAACCCCGTAATAGGGATTCATCTTTCAAAATGAGAAAACAACCCCAAAAAAGTGGTATATTTTTTAATATGAGAAAACAACCCGTAAGTGGGGTATATTTCTCAATATTTAAAGACAACCCCGTAACAGGGGTATATCTTTCCAAATTAGAAAGTAACCCCAAAAAGGTGGTATATTTTTTAAAATGAGAAAACAACCCCGTATGAGGTATATTTGTGAATAGAGAAAACAACCCCGTAATAGGGGTTTATCTTTCAAAATGAGAAAACAACCCCAAAAAAAGTGTTGTTTTTGTATGCGAAAACAACCCCGTAAGAGGGGTATATTTATGAATAGAGAAAACAACCCCGTAAGAGGGATATATCTTTCACAAATGAGAAAATAATCGCATAATAGGGGTATATTTTTTAATATGAGAAAACAACCCCGAAAGAGGGGTACATTGTGAATAGAGAAAACAACCTCGTAAGAGGGGTATATCTTTCAAAATGAGAAAACAACTCTGTAAGAGAGGAATATTTATAAATATTAGAAAACAACCCCGGAAGAGGGTTATATTTGTCAATATTAAAAAATAACCCTGTAAGAGAGGTACATTTGTGAATAGAGAAAACAACCCCGTAAGAGGGGTATATCTTTCAAAATGTGGACACAACCCCAAACAGCGAAATGTTTTTTGATATGAGAAAACAACCCCGTAAAAGGGTACATTTGTGAATAGAGAAAATAACCCTGTAAGAGGGGTATATCTTTCAAACTGAGAAAACAACCCCAAAATATAGGTATATTTTTTAATATAAGAGAGGAATATTTATAAATATTGGAAAACAACCCAAGAAGAGGGATATATTTGTCCATTATAAAAATAAGCCCTTTAAGTGGGGTACATTTGTGAATGGAGAAAACAACCCCATAAGATGGGTATATCTTTCACAATGAGAAAACAACCCCAAAAAGTGGTATTTTTTTAATATGAGAAAATATTCCGTAAGAGGGGTATATTTGTCATTATTAGACAACATGCCCATAATAGGGTTTTATCTTTCAAAATGAGACAACAACCCCAAAAAAGTGGTATATTTTTTCATATGAGAAAACTACCAACGTAAGGGGGGTACATTTATGAATAGAGAAAACAACCCCGTAAGAGGGGTATATCTTTCACAATGAGAAAATAACCGCATAATAGGGGTGTATTTTTTAATATGAGAAAACAACTCCGAAAGAAGGGTACATTTGTGAATAGAGAAAACAACCTCGTAAGAGGGGTATATCTTTCAAAATGAGAAAACAACCCCAAAAATGGGGTATATTTTTTAATATGGGAAAACAATCTCGTAAGAGAGGGAATATTTATAAATATTAGAGAACAATCCCGGAAAAGGAATATTTATAACTGCATCTTTCTTGTTTCTTACATCTAGATTGTTTCTTTTATGTCATTTGCATCCGTTTGAAGTTTTCGCTTGTTTGTAGTCCTAATTTTATTGAAAGCTTAACTATTTGTTTAATTTTCTTGACTTTTGCATTTTGCCTCAACTAAGCTTTTAGATCATAATTCTTGGTGCATTGCAAGCATAGTGAAATAACTTGATGTGTGGTTATTGATTCATATAAAAATCCTTGAAAACAAGCTGAGTGGTTTGAGTTTTCAGCCTTATGTGATCATTCTTGATTGTGCGAAACACGAGTGGCCATCCCCATTAATTGAGAGTAAACATGTGATGGAGTGTTGGTGAGGTCCTTAATTTCCTTCGATTTATTTTATTTTATTTATTGCATACTAACTCTTATTGCAGCATGTCAAGTGGTTCTAGTGGAGGTAATAATATGCCAACTACCGGCATACCCGCGGCACAAATGCATGAAAATGAGAGGGTGCAACGAAGCATAAGAAATATGAAAGAGCAAATGGAGAGGTTGCAACTTGACATGGCAGCCCAACAAAGGGAAATGGCAACCAATCAACAAGCCATTATGGACCAAATTAATGCACTTGCCCGAGGTCTGGGAAATAGGCTTAATGAAGGGGGGAAATGTGCAAGGTAATCATGGGCAGCCAATTGGGGTGAATGAGGATGACTTTGATGAGAGTTTTGAGGAGTATGATAATGCAGCCTATGGTGGGGTTGGTAGAGGCATGGGTAGAGGAGCTAAGAGATACCAAAATCTTAGTAGAGGTAGATGACACTTTGGTGGTAAGTTTGTTGATTATGGGAACTATGATGATGTTGATAGGAACTTGGGTAGTATCAAACTTAGGATTCCTACCTTCTTGGGGAAAACTGATCCGGAGGCATATTTGGAGTGGGAAAAGCGAGTTGACCTTATCTTTGATTGCCATAACTTTTCAGAGGAGAAAAAGGTAAAATTGGTGGTTTCCCAATTTAGTGACTATGCTATAGTTTAGTGGGATCAGTTGGTGGTTAGTAGGAGGAGGAACATGGAAGAGCCTATTGGTAGTTGGATTGTACTCAAAACTATCATGAGAAGGCGTTTTGTACCTAGACATTACCATAGGGAGTTACATCAAAGACTCCAATCTTTGAGACAAGGTACAAAGAGTATTGAGGATTATTATAAGGAGATGGAAATGCTCATGACTAGGGCTGATTTGGATGAGGATAGAGAAGCTACCATGGCATGATTCATTGGTGGGCTTAATAAGGAGATTGCTGATAGGGTAGAGTTGTAACATCATGTGGAGCTTGAGGAGTTAGTTCACCTTACAATTAAGGTGGAAAAGCAACTAAAACCTAGAGGGACAGCAAGGTTTGAATATAAGGGCACTTCGAGTGGGAGGCCACATTGGTCGAATTCTTGGAAAGAAGGTAAGAAAGGTGATGATAAGGTTATTCCAAATGACAATAAAGGGAAAAGCATTTCAGGCAACAAAGACACATCTAAACCCGAAATTAACAAAGAAAAGAATAGAAACATCAAGTGTTTCAAATGCTTGGGGCATGACCATATTGCTTCACAATGTCCAAATAAGTGGCAATGGTGGCTAAAGACCATGGGGAGATTGAAATAGCAAGTGAAGAGAGTGATAATGATGATGAGATACCACAATTGGAAGACGGCAGCGATGATTGCATTGAGGGTCCTATGGGAGGTGAGCTCTTGGTGGCTAGGCGCACACTAAGTGTTCAAATGAAGGAAGATGATACCTTGGAGCAGCAAAGAGACAACATTTTCCACACAAGATGCCATGTACAAGGTAAAACTTGTCTTGTTATTATTGATGGTGGTAGTTGTATAAATGTTGCTAGCACTTTAATGGTTGAAAAATTGGGTTTAAATCTAATTCCACATCCTAGACCTTATAAATTGTTATGGTTAAATAATTGTGGTGAGATCAAAGTGAATAAGCAAGTTGTTGTACCTTTCACAATTGGTAGATATTCAGATAAGGCGCTATGTGATGTAGTGCCAATGCATGCTGGCCATATCTTGTTAGGTAGGCCATGGGAATTTGATACAAGGGCTTTCCATGATTGTTTTCTAAATAGGTATTCATTTGTGAAGGATGGGAGAAAAGTTACTTTGACACCTCTTTCTCCTAAGGAAGTGTATGATGACCAATGTAAGTTGGAAAGAGAGAGGCGTGAGGCTGAAAATAACAAAAAGGAGCATGAAAACCCAAAGGGTGAGATTCAGCCTAAAGAGAAAACAAAGGCAAAGGGTAGTTTTTTGGCTAGGAAAGTGAAGTTAGGCATGCATTTCATTCAAGTCAGATGTTATTTGTTGTTACTTATAAAGATGTATATTTGAACACTACTGAACTTGATCTTTCCTTGCCGAGTATGTTTGCTAATCTTTTGCAGGAATTTGCTGATGTCTTTCCCGAGGAAATGCCAAGTGGATTACCTCCTCAAAGAGGGATAGAACATCAAATAGACTTCATACTCGGGGCTTCCATACCAAATAGACCAGCCTATAGAAGTAATCCAGAGGAGACAAAGGAGCTTCAAAGGCAAGTGGAAGAACTGATGTCAAAGGGGTATGTGAGTGAGAGCTTAAGTCCTTGTACGGTTCCAGTGATTTTGGTTCCAAAGAAGGATGGCACATGGAGAATGTGTGTGGAATGCCCTCTCCTACGGAGCTATTTTATTAATATTGACAAATATGCCCCTTTATGGTGTTCGTTCTAATCTTGGACGCAGTACATTGGAATCCTGAAGCACCCCCACGAACACTACCGCGCGTCATCCTTTTATTTTCTTTGACCGATAGGGATAACAAATAAATAATTATAAGTTTTCTCTATGAAAAATATCCTCATTTTATATGGTTGTTTTCTCATATTAAAAAGTATAGCCATCTTACTAGGTTGATTTCTCATACGGAGTTGTTTCGTCATACTCAAAGATATACCTGACTTTCAAGGTTGTTTTCTTATACTAACAAATATACCCCTCTCACGAGGTTGTTTTCTCATATTAAAAAAATATATCCCTTTTACGCGGTTATTTTCTCATATTCATAAATATACTCTTCTTACGGGGTTGATTTCTCATATTCATAAATATATCCCTGTTACGGTGTTGTTTCCTCATATTCAGAAATGTCTTATATGGTAGTTTTCTCATATTCATAAATATACCGCTATTACAGTTTTTTTATATTAATAAATATACGCTGTTTACGGGGTTGTTCTATCATACTCACAAATATAACCCTCTTACGGGGTTAATTTTTCATATTCATAAATACATTCCTTTTACGACGTTCTTTACTCATACTCACAAATATATCAGACTAACGGGGTAGTTATCTTCTATTGACAAATATACCCCTCTTATGGGGTTGTTTTATCTTATTAAAAATATACTCCTTTTATGGGGTTGTTTCTGATATTCACAAATGTAGCACTCTTACGGGGTTGTTTTATCATATTCATAAATATACTCCTCTTACGGGTTGTTTTCTCAAACTTATAAATATACCCTTCTTAAGAGGTTGTTTCCTCATATTCACAAATATACCACTCCTACGGGATTCTTTTCTCATATTCATAAATATACCCTCTTATGTTGTTGTTTTCTCATATTCACAAATATACGCCTCGTAAGGGTTGTTTTTTAATATTGACAAAAATATCTCTCTTACGGGGGTTGTTTCTCATATGGAAAATATTGCCCATTTATGGGGTTGTTCTCTCATATTAAAAAATATACCCCTCTTACTAAGTTGATTTCTCATATTTATAAATATATCCCTTCTACGGAGTTCTTTCGTCATACTCACAAATATACCTAACTTACGAGGTTCTTTTCTTATACTGACAAACATACCTCTTTTACGACGTTGTTTTCTCATATTGATAAATATGCCCATTTTACGTTATTGTTTTCTCATATTCATAAATATACAACTCATACGCGGTTGATTTCTCATATTCATAAATATACAACTCGGACGCGGTTGATTTCTCATATTCATAAATATTCCACTCTAACGGTGTTGTTTCTACATATTCATAAATATACCCCACTTATAGGGTAGTTCTCTGATATTCGCAAATATTACCCCTATGATGGATTATTTTTTATATTAACAAATACACTACTTTTACGGGATTGTTCTATCATACTCACAAATATACCCCTCTGACGGGGTTGATTTATAATATTGACAAACATACACCTCTTATGGTGTTGTTTTCTAATATTAAAAGATATACCTCTATTGTGGGGTTGTTTTCTCATAAGAAAAAACATACTACTTTTACGAGGTTGTTTTCTCATATTCACAAATATGCCCCTCTTATGGGGTTGTTTTCTCAAACTCACAAATATACCCCTCTTACGGGGTTGTTTCTCATAGTCAACAAATACACCACTCCTACGAGATTCTTTTCTCATATTCATAAATATACCCCTCTTACAGGGTTGTTTTCTCTCATTCACAAATATACGTCTCACACAGGGTTGTTTTCTAATACTAATAAAAATACCCCACTTACGGGGTTGTTTTCTCATATGAAAAATACCCCTTTTATGTGGTTATTTTCTAATATTCAAAAATATACCCTCTTACTAGGTTGATTTCTCATATTCATAAATATATCCCTTTTATAGAGTTTTTCGTCAATACTTATAAATATATCCGACTTTTGAGGTTGTTTTCCTATACTGACAAATGTACCCCTCTTACGCAGTTGTTTTCTCATATTAATAAATATACCCCTTTTACGCGGTTGTTTTCTCATATTCATAGATATTCCCTTCTTACAGGGTTCATTTCTCATATTCATAAATATTACCCCCATTATGGTGTTATTTTCTTATATTCACAAATATACCCCTATTATGGGGTTGTTTTCTTATATTGACAAATATACTCATTTTATGGGGTTGTTCTATCAATACTCACAAATATACCCCTCTTACTGGGGTTTTGATGTGCGTAAAATACAAACATCTAAATGGGGTTTTTAAGATTGATTTTATGGACATTTGGATGTGAATTGGTCCCAACACTCACCCTATACGTCTGTTTGTGTGCATTAGGTCCAAAAGAAGTCAAAAGATGATAACGGGAAGAATTGGAGCATAATTAGACGCCAAAGTTGCCGAAACAAGCTAAGTACGAGCATGAGGAAGCTGAACATGGCCATGTTGGTTTCAACACTGGCCGTGTTCCCAACATGGGAACCAACACGGCCGTGTTGGGTGCATCAAACATAAAAGAAAAATAAGTTCTTAGGGAGCACGGCCACAGAGAGTAACACGGCTAGGAACACCAAACTGTGTTCCCAACATGGCCAAGAACACGGCCGTGTTGGCAGGCGATAGGGGGAATTAGTTAAAAGAAAGAAGAGAGGAAAGAAAGAAAGGAGAGCAGGGGAGAACGTCCCAAACCCTAACTTTTATCTCCCTAAGGGTTTTCTGAGCTGAAACCAAGGGAAAAGGAGACTTGGATCAAGGTTTCAATCGGATTCCCTTTAAAGATTTAAGATTGGGCGAGGTTCGTTGATTGGTTTTCAAATCGAGCAAGAGGAACAAGAGTCGATTCAATTCGAGCAAGAGGAATTGGGGCTGTTTACTCTCATCCAAGGGTGTAATCGGGTTTTCTCTACCTTTACTCATTGTTGTAATTGAATTCTTGTGTATTTTGATAATGAACATGATTAGCTAGATTGATTAAATCCATTGGGATTTCTTTACTATGTTGGCTTAGTACTATTTTATTGGATTGTTTGGGTTAGTTTTATATTCTTCTTACTTTCAGTATTAATAAGATAATGCATTATTCATGAGACGTTGTGAATTATGTGTTTAGATTGCTTTGTGTGATTGAGAAGTCCATTTGGCAAATAGAATTTTGAATAGCAAGAACTAGTTAATAATCGGTTAGAGATAAGGATACTTAACTTGCCGGATTAAGAATTAATAAAGCTTAATAGAGGTGGATTAAAGCTTAATGCTAATTTAAGAATCAATCGTTAGGAAGAGATTCCAACTTTGGGTTATTAGGTTTAGGAATTCAGTTATCTCGAGAGAGAAACCTAATTCGGTTAAGAATTCATCCACGGGTAGCATAATTAGACTCACCAATCCTTTATCTTTTGTTTGATTACCAACTAGTTTGGGTGCCCTTTGGGTTTGCTTTCTTGTCTTGGTTATTTTAGTTATCAATTACTCCTACATCTCCCTTAGAACTTAGCTTGTAGCTATTAGTTAGTTTAGAAATTATTCATCACTCATTTTAGGTTAATATAACAAAGAACAAAGGAGTAACTCTGGGCTTTCACTTTCCCGAGGAATACGACCTTGATACTCGCCGTTAGTGCTAGACTGCATCGATAGGTACACTGCCTTAGATTGTAGCTAACACAAGTAGCAAACATCAAGTTTTTGGTGCCGTTGCCAGGGACTGTTTGAAAACTAGAGTGAAATTTGCTATTTGTTAATTTAGCCATTTTTATTTATTTATTTATCTTTTGTTTGTATATATTTATTTAGTTAAGTTTATGATTCAGGTAGTGAATGATAAGGAGGTTCAATGTTAAATTCAAACTCTTTGTATGATGCGTTGGAAAATGGGATTAGGAACCAAGAGAGTGCTAAAAATTGGGATACCCATGCATCTTTAGAAGCTCGAGTGGAATCGTTTTGCAGGGCTACCAATCAACTCTTCACTCCTATCCTTCATCTCAAGTTTTTTGTGAATTTTGTTGTAGTTTACATTTGAGTAATCATTGTCCATTGTATAGTGATGTTGCTCATTGTTCTTATAACTATGAACAGGTGAATTATACGGGAAATTGGCCAAATGACTCGTATGGAAGCACCTACAATCAAGAGTGGAGCACTCATTCACCCTTTGGATGGAGCTTAGATGGTCCGAACCACGAATCTCAAAGAACCACATCAACAAATTTAATCTTGCACCTTCAACTCAAGATGAAGAGTTAGTGTCGGAGGAGCTGATGATGAGGTTCATTATAAGTCTTGAGGATAGACTCCAATAAACAGAGAGGATACTTGAAGATCAACAAGCCTCGATTAACAACATAGAGCATCAAGTAGGCTTAATCTTCAAGTTAATAGCTGAAGAGCAATTGGGAACTCCATCAAACGCTACTGAATCCGAGGAACACTTGAGTGCCGTCACTTTGCGTTCAGGTGAGAATTTTTCTGGTTTATCTACTATGTTTGACGATGATGCTTCTGTGCAGGACGATTTCTTGAACATGGAGATAGAACTAGAAAAGGAAGAGGCGAACATGATTCCTATGAAAGACTATCAACACGAATGTATAGTTGATGATGCCAAGTTGCAGTTAAAAGAATTTTTGGTGGATTTTCCACAAGTCCCTTGGATGATGGAAGATAAGCATGAGTTATCCAATGAAGAAGTCTTGGAGGAGCTCGAGTTTCTTCTAGCAAGCTAACCAAGCCAAGGACTGGAGAAAACCATCAACGTTCCTGAAGAAATTGCCCAACCATCGATCCTTCCAATTGGTGAAACTTCAGCTTTCAAATTGGAAGAGCCCCTAGAGTATCATGACTACGTGCAATTATACGAGGAGCAAGTCTTGCCCATCATACTGGCAGCTTGCTTGATAGTCGGGAAGAGGAAATTGACGATTATCCCTTTAAGCGGATACTTGAAGTCATTTGCTTGGAAGAAGGATGGATGGTCGTCAATCCCCACCATTTGCTTTTCACCATGAGTCCAGCTAAGATGACTCATCACATAAAAAAGAAGCGCTTTTGGGAGGCAACCCAAACTTTATCTTTAATCTCTAATATTTTAACCTTTTGTTTTGAAACATTTTATTAGTTTTAGTTTTCATATTTTATTTAATTTTTGTTTTAGTTTTGATTTTAATTCTTTATTTTATTATTTGCAGCCACTCCTCTACCACAGACTAGCCAACCCCCTGATATACCTGTTGATGCACCTCTTTTCACTCCGGAGCCATAGTCAGGGCAGTATTAGTTCTTTTTCCTTTTTTCATTTCTTATATATTTTGTACACTGGGGACAGTGTGTCCTTCAAGTGTGGGGTGGGTGATATTTATCCCATCTCAGTTATTTGTTTATTCTTTATGCAATTCTTTGTAAAATTTTAAAAAATTTTCACTTTGTTTTGATGCTCTTACTGTTGACTTGCTTTTGAAATCCTGTTTATATCCATGTGATCGGGTAAAACCGATAGTGTTGAGTTTTGCGGAAGAATATAAGATAATTAGTTTGAGTTTTGCACTAAGTTGCTTTGGTTTATTTAATTATGTTTTGATGATTTTTGTTTGGAACCTACTCAAAAGCACACTTGTGAGAAATTGAGCCTAAATTGTAAGCATACACTGTATATGCTTGTATTTATTTCATATTGAGAGTACCAATTACTGTCTTTACTTTTAGAATTTGCTCGGTAATGCTTATGAGGGCCACAAGGAGAGTTTAACACTTTGGTATGATAGAGGCACTTAGGTTTTTCATTCTAGCCAAATAGCCTTCATTCGTTTATTGATTCTGTAGATAACCCCCTCTTTCACCATTTTTTATCATATTCCATTACCATTTAGTTTTATTCTGTTTTGGGTTATGATTTTGCATATGAGTTGTTTTTATTGGGTATTTTTATCTTGGGAATAGTATGGAATCTTGTAGCAGCTTTCTTCAATCCAAAAGAAATTCACTCTATTATGTGAATGTTCTTCCCTTATGAAAAAAAAAGAAAACAAAAAAGAAAAGAAATAGAAGAATAAGAGGGAAAGATGATGAAAACAAAGAAAGTAAGTGAGCTAAACATTTTGACTTGATTCCTATTTCCCACCTTAGACTATTGTCCACTGTTTACCCCTTGTGATCATTGTGACTTGTGTGCAGGTCATGTATTTCATTGCAGAACACCATAGGTTCAAATCTTACCAAATTTACCTACCCTTACCTAATCCCCATTACAACCCTTATAAAGACCTCTTGACATGGTTGTTGACTCTCCATAAGTGGTAGGAGTAGGATTTAAGAGCAAGCATATAGTAAGTAAGGCAGTAGTTGATGCATTGAGCGATTAAACATAACCCTTTAAACACTTTGAGTGGCTTAGAGTGAATCTGGTGAGGAGTTGGTTCTGAATAATTTTGTTGAGACAGTATTTTGCGAATTATTGGCATCTTGGTTGTGATACTTGAATTGATTGCTTTGTTTCTTTTTGTTTGACTTATGCTTGTTAAGGATATGTGTAGGAGCTCTCTAGCTTGTCTTTCAGTTTAATATTATTCCTTAGTGGTTTATTTTCCTTATTTTGCTTTTGAATGCTTGAGGACAAGCAATGAGCTAAGTGTGGGGTTATTTGATGTGTGTATTTTTTACACACATCTAAATGGGGTTTCTAAGATTGATTATATGGAGATTTGGATGTGAATTGGTCCCAACACTCACCCTATGTGTCTGTTTATGTGCATTAGTCCAAAAGAAGTCAAAAGATGATAAAGGGAAGAATTGGAGCATAATTTGATGCCAAAGCTGTCGAAACAAGCTAAGTACGAGCATGAGGAAGTGGAACAGGGCCGTGTTGGTTTCAACACTAATCGTGTTCCCAACACGGCCGTGTTGGGTGCATCAAACATAAAAGAAAAATAAGTTCTTATGAAGCACGACCACGGAGAGAATAACACAGTTTGGAATACCAAACCGTGTTCCCAACACGGCCAGGAACACGATCGTGTTGGCGGCGACAGGAAAATTAGTTAAAAGAAAGAAGAGAGGAAAGAAAGAAAGGAGAGCGGGGGAGAACGTCCCAAACCCTAACTTTTATCTCCTAAGGGTTTTCTGAGCTGAAACCAAGGGAAAAGGAGACTTGGATCAAGGTTTCAATCGGATTCCCTTCAAAGATTTAAGATTAGGCGAGGTTCGTTGATTGGTTTTCAAATCGAGCAAGAGGAACAAGAATCGATTCAATTCGAGCAAGCGAAATTGGGGCTATTTACTCTCATCCAAGGGTGTAATCGGGTTTTCTCTACCTTTACTCATTGTTGTAATTGAATTCTTGTGTATTTTAATAATAAGCATGATTAGCTAGATTGATTAAATCCATTGGGATTTCTTTACTATGTTGGCTTAGTATTATTTTGTTAGATTGTTTGGGTTAGTTTTGTATTCTTCTTACTTTCAATATTAATAAGATAATGCATTATTCATGAGACGTTGTGAATTGTGTGTTTAGATTGCTTTGTATGATTGAGAAGTCCATTTGGCAATTGGAATTTTGAATAGCAAGAACTGGTTAATAATCGCTAGAGATAAGGATACTTAGCTAGCCGGGTTAAGAATTAACAAAGCTTAATTAGACTCACCAATCCTTTATCTTTTGTTTGATTGCGAACTAGTTTAGGTTCCCTTTGGGTTTGCTTTCTTGTCTTGGTTATTTTAGTTATCAATTACTCCTGCATCTCCCTTAGAACTTAGCTTGTAGCTATTAGTTAGTTTAGAAATTATTCATCACTCATTTTAGGTTAATATAACAAAGAACAAAGGAGTAAGTCTGGGCTTTCACTTTCTCGAGGAATACGACCTTGATACTCGACGTTAATGCTAGACTGCATCGATAGGTACACTACCTTAGGTTGTAGCTAACACAAGTAGCAAACATCAGGTTGATTTATAATATCGAAAAATATATCCCTCTTATGGTGTTATTTTCTCATATTAAATACCCTTGTTATGGGGTTATTTTCTCATATTCAAAAAATATCCCCTCTAACTTGGTTCATTTCTTATATTCATAAATTTATCTCTTTTATGTCGTTGTTTTGTCATACTCAAAGATATACCCGACTTACGAGGTTGTTTTCTCATATTAAAAGATATACCCTTTTTATGCGGTTGTTTTCTCATATTTATAAATATATTGTTCTTGCGGGGTTGATTTCTCATATTCATAGATATGCCCCTCTTACAGTATTATTTCCTTATATTCAAAAACCTCTTATAGGATAGTTTTCTCATATTCACAAATATACCCATATTACAGGTTATTTTATATTGAAAAAATATACTCATCTTACGGGATTGATTTTTCAAATATATCCCTTTTACGACGTTGTTTACTCATACTCATCAATATACCAGATTTACAGGGTTGTTTTTTCTATTGACAAATATACCCCTCTTATGGGGTTGTTTTCTCATATTAAAAATATACCCCTTTTATGGGGTTGTGTTCGATACTCGCAGATATACCACACTTATGGGGTTGTTTTCTCATATTCACAAATATACTCCTCGACGGGGTTGTTTCCTCATATTCACAAACATACCACTCCTACGAGAGTCTTTTCTCATATTCACAAATATACACCTCTTAGGGCGGTATTTTCTCATATTCACAAATATACACCTCATACGTAGTTGTTTTCTAATATTGACAAAAATACCCCTCTTACAGGGTTGTTTTCTCATATGAAAATATACTCCTTTTATGTGTTTGTTTTCTTATATTAAAAAATATACCCCTTTACTAGGTTGATTTCTCATATTCATAAATATATCCCTCTTAAGGAGTTGTTTCATTATACTTACAAATATACATGACCTACGAGGTTGTTTTTTTATACTAACAAATATACCCCTCTTACAAAGTTGATTTCTCACATTAGTAAATATACCCTTTTTACGCGGTTGTTTTCTCATATTCATAAGTATACCCCTTTTACGAGGTTGTTTTCTTATACTGACAAATATACCTCCCTTACGAGGTTGTTTTCTCATATAAAAAAATATGTTGTTTTTATGCAGCTGTTTTCGCATATAGATAAATGAAACCTCTTACAGGGTTGATTGCGCATATTCATAAATATACCACAATTAAGGTATTGTTTTCTCATATTCACAAATATACCCGTCTTATAGAGTGGTTTTCTCATATTTACAAATATACCCCTATTACGTAGATATTTTCTTATATTGACAAATACACCCCTTTACGGGTTGTTCTATTAATACTCACAAATATACCCTTCTTACAGGGTTGATTTATAATATTGACAAATATATCCCTCTTATGGTATTATTTTCTCATATTTAAAAATATACCCTTGTTGCGGGATTTTTTTTCACATATTAAAAAATATACCCCTCTTACTTGGTTGATTTCTCATATTCATAAATATATCCTTTTACAGTGTTGTTTCGTCAAACTCACAGATATATCGGACTTACTAGGTTATTTTCTTATACTAACAAATATACACTTCTTACGAGGTTGTTTCTCATATTAATAATTATACTCCTTTTATGTGGTTGTGTTCTCATACTCATAAATATTCCCTTCTTACGGGGTTGATTTCTCATATTCATAAATATACTCCTATTACATTGTTGTTTCCTCATATTCACAAACCTCTTATAGGATAGTTTTAACATATTCACAAATACACTCCTACTACGGGTTTTTTATATATTCACAAATACACCCCTTTTATGGGGTTGTTCTATCATACTTATAAATATACCCCTCTTACGGGGTTGAACTTTTATATTCATAAATATATCCATTTTACGACGTTATTTACTTATACTCACAAATATACCAGACTAACGGATTTATTTTCTTTTATTAACAAATATACCCCTCTTACGGGGTTGTCTTCTCATATTAAGAAATATACCTCTTTTATAGGGTTGTTCTCTAATACTAAAAAATATACCACTCTTACAAGGTTGTTTTCTCATATTTATAAATACACCCCAATTACAAGGTTGTTTTCTCAAACTCACGAATATACCCCTCTTACTTGGTTGTTTCCTCATATTTACAAATATACCCCTTTGTGGTGTTGTTTTCTTATATTCACAAATATACGCCTCATACGGAGTTGTTTTCTAATATTGACAAAAATACCTCTCTTACGGGTTTGTTTTCTCATATGAAAAATATACCTCTTTTATATGGTTATTTTCTCATATTCAAAAACATACCCCTCGTACTAGGTTGATTTCTCATATTCATAAATATCCCTTCTATGGAGTTGTTTTGTCAGACTCACAAATATACCCGACTTACGACGTTGTTTTCTTATACTGACAAATATACCTCTCTTACGAGGTTGTTTTCTCGTATTAATAATTATACCCCTTTTACGCTGTTATTATCTCATATTGATAAATATACCCTTCGTACGGGATTGATTTCTCATATTCATAAATATAACCCTATTATGGTGTTGTTTCTTCTTATTCATAAATATGCCCCTCTTATAGGGTAGTTCTATCATATTCATAAATATTCCCCTATGATGGATTTTTTTTATATTGACAAATACACCACTTTACAGGATTGTTCTATCATACTCACAAATATACCCCTATGTCGGGGTTGATTTATAATATTGACAAATATACACCTGTTATGGTGTTGTTTTCTAATATTATAAAATATACATTTGTTGCAGTTGTTTTCTCATATGAAAAAGTATACCCCCTTTACGCAGGTTGTTTTCTCATATTCATAAATATACCCCTTTTACGGCGTTGTTTCGTCATACTCATAAATATACCCGACTTACGAGATTGTTTTCTCATATTCACAAATATACCCCTTTTATGGGCTTGTTTTCTCATACCAAAAAATATAACCTTCTTACAAGGTTATTATCTCATATTCACAAAATATACCACTGTTATGGAGTTTTTTCTCATATTCACAAATATACTCCTCGTACTGTGTTGTCTTCTAATATTGACAAATATACTCCTCCTATGGGGTTGCTTTCTCATATGATAAAATATACCCCTTTTATGCGGTTGTTTTCTCATGTTCATAAATATACCCTTTTTACGGCGTTGTTTCGTCATACTCATAAATATACCCGACTTACGAGTTATTTTCTTATATTGATAAATATACCCCTCTTAGGAGGTTGTTTTCTCATATTAAAAATATATCCTTTCTACGTGGTTTGTTTTCTCATATTCATAAATATACCCCTCTTGTGGGGTTGGTTTCTCATATTCATAAATATACCCCTATTACGGTGTTGTTTTCTCATATTTACAAATATACCCTCTTATAGGGTAGTTTTTTCATATTCACAAATATACCTCTATTACATTGTTGTTTCCTTATATTGACAAATACACCCCTTTTACGGGGTTGTTCTATCATACTCATAATATACCCTCTTACAAGGTTGTTTTGTAATATTGATAAATATACCCCTCTTACGCGGTTGTTTTATCATATTAAAAAATATACCACTATTATGGATTGTTTTCTCATAGTCACAAGTATACCCCTCTTATTGGGTTGATTTCTTAGATTCATAATTTCTTGTATGGCGTTATTTACTCATACTCACAAATATACCAGACTTACAATGTTGTTTTCTTATATTGATAAATATACTCCTCTTAAGGGGTTGTTTTATGATACTCACAAATATAGCACTCTCACAGGATTTTTTTGTCATATTCACAAATATATCCCTCTTACGAGCTTATTTTTTTATATTCACAAAGAGAACTCTATTATGGGGTTTTTTTTCAATATTGTTATAAATACCCCTCTATGGGGTTGTTTTATCATATGAAATAATATACCACCTTTTCGCGGTTGTTTTCTCATATTCATAAATATACCCATTTTACGACATTGTTTCCTCATACTTACACATGTACCCCACTTACGTGTTTGTTTTCTTATATTGACAAATATACCCCTCTTACAAGGTTGTTTTTCTATATTAAAAATACCCCTAATATGGGGCTAATTTTTCATATTCATAAATATACCCCTCTTACGGGGTTGTCTTCTGATTTTCCCAAATATACACGTATGACGGGGTTGTTATCTTATTTTCATAAATTTACCCCTCTTACGAGGATGTCTTCTTATATTGACAAATAAACCCCTATTACAGGGTTATTCTATCTTACTCATAAACATACACCTCTCATAGGATTGTTTTCTATTATTAACAAATGTACCCCTCTTACGGGATTAATTTCTCATTTTCACAAATATACCCCTTTTATTGGGCTTCTTTCTCATACTCAAAATATACCATTCACACGGGATTATTTTCTCATATGCACAAATATAATCCTCTTATGGGGTTATTTTCTTATATTCACGAATATACCCCTCTTACGGGGTTATTTTCTTATATTGACAAATACATCCCTTTTATGGGATTGTTCTATCATACTCACAAATATACCCCTCTTACGAGGTTGGTTTCTAATATTGAAAAATATACCCCTCTTATAGTGTTATTTTCTCATATTATAAAATATACCTCGATTACAAGGCTATTTTCTCATATTCACAAATATACCCCTCTTACGGGGTTGATTTATCATATTCATATATATATATATATATATATATATATCCCTTTACGGTGTTGTTTAATCAGCCTCATAATTATACCCGACTTACGGGGTTGTTTTCTTATATTGATAAATACACCCCTCTTGCGGGGTTGTTTTCTCATATTTACAAATATACCCCACTTAAGGAGTTATTTTCTTCTATTGAAAAAAATACACATCTTACGGGGTTGTTTTCTCATATTAAAAAAGACACCACTTTAATTGGGTTATTTTCTCAAACTCATAAATAGACCCCTCTTACGCGGTTGTTTGCTCATATTTATAAATTTACCCCTCTTACGGAGTTGTTTTCTCATATTCACAAATATACCTCTCTTACGATGTTATTTTCTAATATTCACTTTTATGGTGTTATTTTCATATATTAAAAAATATACCCCCTATTATGGGGCTATTTTCCCATAATCATAAATATATTCCTTTTACGGCATTGTTTAATCATCCTCACAAATATACTCGACTTACGGGGTTGTTTTCTTATATTGACAAATATACCCTCTTATTGGGTTGTTATCTAATACTGACAGAAATACCACTCTTACGGGGATGCTTCCTCGTATGACAAAATATATCCCTTTTTCGTTGTTGTTTACTCATATTAATAAATATACTCCTTTTACGACATTGCTTCCCCATATTCACAAATGTACCCCTCTTACGGGATTGTTTTCTCATATTCACAAATATACCACTTTTACGACATTGCTTCCCCATATTCACAAATGTACCCCTCTTACGGGATTGTTTTCTCATATTCACAAATATACCACTCTTACGAGATTGTTTTCTAATATTCAAAAATATACCCCTCTTACAGGGTCGTTTTCTCATAATAAAAAAGACACCCCTTTAATTAGGTTGTTTTGTCATACTAAGAAAAATACCTCTCTTACGGGTTCTCATACTAATAAATATACCCTTATTACGGGGTTATTTTCTCACATTCGTAAATATACCCCTCTTACGGGGTTGTTTTCTCATATTAAAAAATATACCCATTTTATGGTATTATTTTATCAAACTCAGAAATATACTGCTCTTACGAGGTTGTTTTCTCATATTCACATATATACCCCACTTATGGAGTTATTCTTTATATTGACAAAAATACTCCTCTTACAAGGTTGTTTTCTCATACAATACAATATACCCGTTTATAAAGTTATTTTCTGAAACTCACAATTATACCCCTCTTATGTTGTTATTTTCTCATATTCACAAATGTACCCCTCTTATGGGATTGTTTTCTCACATTCACAAATATACCCCTCTTACGGTATTGTATTATAATATTGACAAATATACCCCTCTTATGGGGTTGTTTTCTCATATTAAGAAATGTGCTCCTTTAACGGGGTTGTTTTTCCAAATTCACAAATATACCCCGCTTAAGGGATTATTTACTCATATTTACAAATATATCCATTTTACGGGGTTGATTTCTCAATCTCATAAATATATCCCTTTTACGACGTTGTTTACTCATACTCACAAATATAGTACTCTTATGGTAGTGTTTTCTCATTTTCACAAATATACCCCTCTTACGGGGTTGTTATATCGTATTAAAAAAATACACTCCTGTTACGAGGTTGTTTTCTCATATTTATAAATATACCCCTCTTACGGGATTGATTTCTCATATTCATAAATACACCTCTTTTACGGGGTTGTTCTATCTTACACAATAAATACCCCTCTTACAGGGTTGTTTTCTAACATTAACAAATATACCCCACTTATGGGGTTGTTTTCTCATATTTTAAAATATACCCCTTTTATGGGGTTGTTTTTTTATACTCACAAATATAACACACTTATGGGGTTGTTTTCTCATATTCAAATATATCCCTTTTATGGTGTTTTTTTCTCATACTCACAAATATATCTCTCTTATAGGGTTGTTATCTAATATTCACAAATATAACATGCTTATGGGGTGGGTTTCTTCTATTGACAAATATACCCCTTTTACGCGGTTGTTTTTCTCACATTCATAAATCTACCCCTTCTACGGTGTTGTTTCATCATATACTCACAAATATACCCAACTTACGAGGTTACTTTTTCATATTAAAAAATATATCATTTTTTTGCGGTTATTTAAATATACTAATTTTATGTAGTTTTTCTCATACTCACAAATATGCCCCTTTTACACGCTTGATTTCTTATATTCATAAATATTACCCCTATTACGGTGTTGTTTCCTATTTTCACAAATATACCCCTCTAACAGGGTTCTTTTCTCATATTCACAAATATACCCCTATTACGGGGTTGTTTTTTTTATATTGACAAATACACCCCTTTTACGATGTTGTTCTATCATACACATAAAATACACTCTTTTTACAGGGTTATTTTATAATATTGACAAATATACCTCTCATATGGGGTTGTTTTATCATATTAAAAAACATACCACTGTTACGGGGTTGTTTTCTCATATTCACAAATATACCCCTCTTACGGGGTTGATTTCACATATTTATAAATATATCATTTTTATGGCGTTGTTACTCATGCTCACAAATATATCCGACTTACAAGCTTGTTTTCTTATATTGACTAATATACCGCTCTTATGGGGTTTTCTCATATTAAAAAATATACCCTTTTTACGTAATTATTTTCTCATACTCACAAGTATACCCCTCTTACGGGGTTGAATTCTTATATTCATAAATATACCCTATTGCAGCGTCATTTTCTCATATTAATAAATATACCCGTCTAACGGGTTGTTTTCTCATATTCACAAGTATACCCCTCTTGAGGGATTGATATCTCATATTAATAAATACGCCTCATTTACGGGGTTGTTCTATCTTACTCAATATATACCCCTCTTACAAGGTTGTTTTCTAACATTGACAAATATACTCCACTTATGGGGTTATTTTCTCATATTAACAAATATACCCCTTTTATGGGTTTGTTTTCTGATAGTCACAAATATACCACACTTATGGGGTTATTTTCCCATATTCACAAATATATCCTTCTTATGGTATCTTTTTCTCATAATCACAAATACATCTCTCTTACAGGGTTGTTATCTAATATTCACAGATATAATACGCTTATGGGGTGAGTTTCTTCTATTGACAAATATACACCTTTTACACAGTTGTTTTTCTTATATTCATAAATCTACCCCTTTTACGGTTTCTTTCGTCATATAGTCACAAATATACCCAACTTACGACATAATTTTTTCATATTAAAAAATATATCATTTTTTTTGCAGTTATTTAAATATACTCTTTTTACGTGGTTTTTCTCATACTTACAAATATGCCCCTTTTACAAGCTTGATTTCTTATATTCATAAATATTACCCCTATTATGTTGTTGTTTCCTATTTCCACAATTATACCCCTCTTACAGGGTTCTTTTCTCATATTCATAAATATACCCCTATTAAAGGGTTATTTTCTTATATTGACAAATACACCCCTTTTACGATGTTTTTCTATCACACACACAAAATATACCCCTTTTACAGGGCTATTTTCTAATAATGATAAATATACCTCTTATATGGGGTTGTTTTATCATATTAAAAAAATACCACTGTTACCGAGTTGTTTTCTCATATTCACAAATCTACCCCTCTTACGGGGTTGATTTCACATATTCATAAATATATAAATTTTATGGTGTTATTACTCATGCTCACAAATATATCCGACTTACGGGGTTGTTTTCTTATATTGACAAATATACCTCTCTTATGGGGTTGTCTCATATTAAAAGATATACCCTTTTTATGCAGTTGATTTCTCATACTCACAAGTATACCCTTCTTACAGGGTTGAATTCTCATATTCATAAATATACCCCTATTGCAATGTTGTTTCCTCATATTAATAAATATACCCCTCTAACAAGTTGTTTTCTCATATTCACAAGTATACCCCTCTTGCGGGGTTGATTTCTCACATTCACAAATTATCGCTTCTATGGTGTTGTTTACTCATACTCACAAATGTACCCGACTTATAATGTTATTTTCTTATATTGACAAATATACCTCTCTTACGGTGTGACTTTGTTATATTAAAAGAAATACCCCTATAATGGGATTGTTTACTAATACTCAAAATATACCACTCTTACGAGGTTATTTTGTCATATTCACAATATACCCCTCGAATAGAGTTATTTTTTCATATTCACAAACATAACCCTCTTACGGGGTCGTCCTATAATATTGACAAAAATACCCCTCTTACGGGGATGTTTTCTCATCTGAAAGAATATACCCCTTTTTTGCGGTTGTTTTCTCATATTCATAAATAGACTCCTTTACGGTGTTGTTTCCTCATACTCACAAATATACCCCAACTTACGGGGTTATTTTCTCATTTTCATGAATATACCCGTCTTACGGAATTGATTTCTCATATTAAAAAATATACCCCTTTTACGGTGTTGTTTCCTTATACTCACAAATATACGCCACTTACGGAGTTAGTTTCTTATATTAACAAAAATACTCTTCTGACAGGTTGTTTTCTCATATTAAAAAAATATACCTCCTTTTATTGGTTGGTTCCTCATACTCAGATATATACCCTTTATACGGGATTTTTTTCTCATATTCACAAATATACTCTTCTTACGGTGTTATTTTCTCATATTCACAAATATACCCCTCGTATGGGGTTGTTTTCTTATATTGATAAATATACCCCTTTTATGATGTTGTTCTATCATACTCACAAATATACCCCTCTTACGGGGTTGATTTTTAATATTGATAAATATACCCTCCTTATAGTATTATTTTCTCATATTAAAAAATATACCGTTGTTACGGGGCTGTTTTCTCATATTCATAAAGATACCCCGCTTATGGGGTTGATTTCTCATATTCATAAATATATCCCTTTTTACGGCGTTGTTTAATCATTCTCGCAAATATACCCAACTTACGGTGTTATTTTTTATATTACAAATATACCCCTTTTACGGGGTTGTTTTCTAATACTCACAAATATACCTTTCTTATGGGGTTATTTTCTCATATTCATAAATATACCACTCTTACGAGATTCTTTTCTCATGTTCATAAATATACCCCTCTTACGGGGTTATTTTCTCATATTCACCAAAATAGCACTTTTATGGGGTTGTTTTCTTATATTGACAAATAAACCCCTTTTACGGGGTTTTTCTATCTTACTCACAAATATACTCCTCTAATAGGGTTATTTTTTGATATTCATAAATATACCCCTCTTGCAGGCTAGTTTTCTTATAACAAAAAAGATATCCCTTTTATAGTGTTGTTTTCTCATACTTAGAATTATACCCCTCTTACGGGGTTATTTTCTTATATTTACAACCCCTCTTGCGGGGTTGTCTTCTCATATTCACAAATATATCTCTCTTTCGGGGTTGTTTTCTCATATTTATAAATATATCTATCTTACGGAGTTGTTTTCTTATAATGATAAATCAACCCCTTTTACAGGGTTGTTCTATCATATACTACCCCTTATGGTGTTGATTTCTAATATTGAAAAATATACCCCTCTATATGGTGTTATTTTTATATCTTAAAAGATATGCTCCTATTATGGGGCTATTTTCCCATATTCACAAATATACTCCTCTTACGGGGTTGATTTCTCATAATCACAAATATATTTCTTTTACGGTGTTGTTTAATCATCCTCGTAAATAACCCCGACTTACTTGGTTGTTTTCTTATATTAAGAAATATACCGTCTTATGGGATTATTTTCTCATACTCACAAATATATCCCTCTTATGCGGTTATTTTTTATATTGACATGTACACTCCTTTTTTACGGGGTTGTTCTATTGTACTCACAAATACACCCCTCTTACGGGGTTACTTTCTAATATTTACGATTATACTCCTCTTATGTGGTTGTTTTCTCATATTAAAAACTATGCCACTTTTAAGCGGTTGTTTTCTCATACTTACAAATATACCCCTCTTACGGGGTTGATTTTTCATATTCATAAATATATCCCTTTTATGATGTTGTTTACTCATACTCAAAACTATACCGACTAATAGGGATTTTTTCTTCTATTGATAAATAAACCCCTCTTACAGGGTTTTTTTCTCATATTCACAAATATACCCTTCTTACAGGATTATTTTCCCAAACTCACAAATGTACCTATCTTATGGCATTATTTTCTCGTATTTACAAATATACCACTCCGACGGGATTGTTTTCTCATATTCACAAATATACCCCTCGTACGGGATTGTTTTCTCATATTCACAAATATACGCCACTTATAGGGTTGTTTTCTAATATTGATATAAATACCCCTCTTATGGGGTTGTTTGCTCAGAAAAATCACCCCCTTTTATTTGGTTGTTTTTGCATTCACAAATATACCCCTCATACGGGACTATTTTCTCATATGAAAAATTATACCCCTTTTTCGCAGTTGTTTTCTTCTATTCATAAATATACCCCTTTAACGCACCTGTTTTCTTTTATTGACAAATATACCACTCTTACGAGGTTGTTTTCTCATATTAAAAAATATACCATTTTACGTAGTTGTTTTCTCATATTCATAAATATACCCCTCTTACGGAGTTGATTTCTCATATTCATAAATATACCCATATTACAGTGTTATTTTCTCATATTCACAAATATACCCCTCTTATAGTGTAGTTTTCTCATATTCAAAAATATACCCCTATTATGTGGTTGTTTTCTTATATTGATAAATACACTCCTTTTATGGGGTTGTTCTATCATACTTACAAATATAGCCCTTTTACGAGGTTGATTTATAATATTGACAAATATACCTCTTTAATGCTGTTATTTTCTCATAATAAATAATATGCCACTATTATAAGGTTGTTTTCTCATATTCAAAAATATACCCTTCTTACTAGGTTGATTTCTCATATTCATAGATATATACCTTTTACGACATTGTTTCGTTATACTCACAAATATACTCAACTTGCGAGGTTGTTTTCTTATACTAACAAATATACCCCACTTTTGAGGTTGGTTTTTCATATTAAAAAAATATATCCCTTTTACTCGGTTGTTTTTCATATCCAAAAACATACCCCTCTTACGAGGTTAATTTCTTATATTCATTAATATACCCCTATTATGGTGTTGTTTCCTCATATTCACAAATATACCCCTCTTATAGGGTACTTTTCTTATATTCACAATTATACTCCCATTACGGGTTTTTTGTAATATTGACAAAGACACCCCTTTTACGGGGTTGTTCAATCATACTCACAAATATACCCCTTCTACACAGTCATTTTCTCATACTCACAAATGTACCCATCTTACGGGACTGTTTTCTCATATTCACAAATATACCCCTCTTACGGGGTTGATTTCTCAAATTGATAAATACATCCCTTTTACGATATTGTTTACTCATATTCAAAAATATACCAGACTAACGGGGTTGTTTTCTTCTATTGACAAATATACCCCTCTTACGGTATTTTTTTTTATGTTAAGAAATATACCCCTTTATGGGGTTGTTTTGTGATACTCACAAATATACCACTCTTACGGGGTTGTTTTCTCATATTCACAAATATACCACTCCGATGGGATTCTTTTCTCATAATCATAAATATACCCCTCTTACGGGCTTGTTCTTTCATATTCATAAATATACACCTCTTACAGAGTTGTTTTCTAATATTGAGAAAAATATTATTTTACGGGGTTGTTTTCTTAAATGAAAAATACATTCATTTTATTTGGTTGTTTTCTCATATTCACAAATATACCCCTCATACAGGGATGATTTCTCATATTCATAAATATATCCCTTTTACGGCGTTGTTTAATCAACCTCACAATTATATCCGACGTACAACATTATTTTCTTATATTGACAAATATACCCTTCTTACAGTGTTGTCTTCTCATATTAATAAATATACCCCTTTTATAGGGTTGTTTTATGATACTCCCAAATATACTTTTACGAGGCTGTTTTCTCATATTCTGAAATATACCCCTCTTATGGGGTTTTTTTTCTCATACTCACAAATATACCCCTCTTACGATGTTGTTTTCTTATATTCACAAATATACCACTTTTATGAGGTTGTTTTATCATATTAAAAAATATGCCCCAATTAAGGATTTTTTTTCTCATATTCACAAATATACCTCTCTTTCGGGGTTGTTCTATCTTGCTCACAAAATATACCCTTCTTACGGGGTTGAATTCGAATATTGACAAATATATCCCTCTTATTATGTTATTTTCTTATATTAAAAAATACAACCCTATTACGGGGTTATTTTCTCATATTCACAAATATACCACTATTACGAGGTTCTTTTCTCATATTCAAAACTATAGCCCTCTTACGGTATTATTTTTTAATATTAACAAATATATCCTTCTTATAGAATGTTTTCTTATATGAAAATATATACCTGATGTGCGTAGAATACACACATCTAAATAGGGATTTTAAGGCAGAATTTATGTACATTTGGATGTGAATTGGTCCCAACACTCACCCTATGCATTTGTTTGTGTGCTTTAGGTCTAAAAGAAGTCAAAGAGTGATAAAGGGAATAATTGGACGTGAAAGTTGCCGAAACAAGTCGAGTTTGCGCATCCTTAATCTGAACAGGGCCGTGTTGGTTTCAACACTGGCCGTGTTCCCAACACGTGCACCAACACGGCCGTGTTGGTGCATCATACATCAAAGAAACATAAGTTTTAGGGAGCACGCCCACAGAGAGTGACACGGGCATCAACACCATCCTGTGTTGGGAACACGGCCACCAACACGGCCATGTTGGCGGCTACAGGGGGAATTAGTTAAAAGAAAGAAGAGAGGAAAGAAAGAAAGGAGAGTGGGGGAGAATGTCCCAAACTCTAATATTTCTCTCCCAAAGGGTTTTCTGAGCTGGAACCAAGGGAAAAGGAGACTTGGATCAAGGTTTCAAGAGGATTCCCTTCAAAGATTGAAGATTGGGCGAGGTTTGTTGATTGGTTTTCAAATCGAGCAAGAGGAACAAGAATCGATTCAATTCGAGTAAGAGGAGTTGGGGCTGTTTACTCTCATCCAAGGGTGTAAACGGGTTTTCTCTACCTTTACTCATTGTTGTAATTGAATTCTTATGTATTTTGATAATGAACATGATTAGCTAGATTGATTAAATCCATTGGGATTTCTTTACTATATTGGCTTAGTATTATATTGTTGGATTGTTTGGGTTAGTTTTGTATTCTTCTTGCTTTCAGTATTAATAAGATAATGCATCATTCATGAGACGTTGTGAATTGTGTGTTTAGATTGCTTTGTGTGATTGAGAAGTCCATTTGGCAATTGGAATTTTGAATAGCAAGAAATGGTTAATAATCGCTTAGAGCTAAGGATAATTAACTAGCCGGATTAAGAATTAACAAAGCTTAATAGAGGCGGATTAAAGCTTAATGCTAATTTAAGAATCAATTGTTAGGAAGAGATTCCAACTTTAGGTTATTAGATTTAGGAATTCGGTTATCTCGAGAGAGAAATTGAATTCGGTTAAGAATTCATCCACAGGTAGCATAATTAGACTCACCAATCCTTTATCATTTGTTTGATTGCCAGCTACTTTAGGTTCCCTTAGGGTTTGCTTTCTTATCTTAGTTATTTTATTTATCAATTACTCCTGCATCTCCCTTAGAACTTAGCTTGTAGCTATTAGTTTGTTTAGAAAGTATTCATCACTCATTTTAGGCTAATATAACAAAGAACAAAGGAGTAACTCTGGGCTTTCACTTTCCCGAGGAATACGACCTTGATACTCGCCATTAGTGCTAGATTGCATCAATAGGTACACTGCTTTAGATTGTAGCTAACACAAGTAGCACACATCAAGTTATTGGCGTCGTTGCCGGTGAATTGTTTGAAAACTAGAGTGAAATTTGCTATTTGTTAATTTAGCCAATTTTTTTCTTATTATTTTATGATTTTTATTTTTATTTGTTAATTTATTTTATTTTATTTGTACATATTTATTTAGTTTAAGTTTATGATTTAGATAGTGAATGATAAGGAGGTTCAATGCTAAACTCAAATTCTTTGTGTGACACGTTGGAAAATGGGATCAGGAACCAAGAGAGTGCTAAAAATTGGGAAACCCGTGCATCTTTAGAAGCTCGAGTGGAATCGTTTTGCAGGGCTACCGATCAACTCTCCACTCCTATCCTTTCATCTCAAGTTTTTTGTGAATTTTGTTGTGGTTTACGTTTGAGTAATGATTGTTCATTATATAGTGATGTTGCTCATTATTCTTTTAACTATGAACAGGTGAATTATACGGGAAGTTGGCCAAATGACTCGTATGGAAGCACCTACAATCAAGAGTTGAGCATTCATTCACCCTTTGGATGGAGCTTAGATGGCCAAGAACCACTAGAATTTTAGCAGCCTAATCTTGCACCATCAACACAAGGTGAAGAATTAGTGTTAGAGGAGCTGATGATGAGGTTTATTACAAGTCTTGAGGATAGATTCCAACAAAGAGAGAGGATACTTGAAGATCAACAAGCCTCGATTAACAACATAGAGCATAAAGTAGGCTTAATCTTCAAGTTACTAGTTGAAGAGCAATTGGGAACTCCATCAAACGTTACTGAATCCAAGGAACATTTGAGCGTCGTCACTTTGCGTTCAGGTGAGAATTTTTCTGGTTTATCTACTATGTTTGAGGATGATGCTTCTATGTAGGACGATTTCTTGAACATGGAGATGGAACCAGAAAAGAAAGAGGCAAACATGATCCCTCTGAAAGACTACCAACAGGAACGTACAGTTGATGATGCTGAGTTGCAATTAGAGGAATTTTTGGTGGATTTTTCACAAGTCACTTTCGACCGTGGAAGATGAGCACGAGTTATCCAATGAAGAAGTCTTGGAGGAGCTCGAGTTTCTTCTAGCAAGTGAACTAAGCCAAGGCCTACAGAAAGTGCTGAGAATCGTAACTTTTGCATTTTCTAGAGATCAACACGGGCATGTTCAAGATCGTGTTCATTAACAGCCCGTGTTCTAATTGAAGAAAATCAAATTAAGATGAATACGTTCACAGTAGGCCACACGGGCATTTATGCCCGACCGTGTCCCCAACACGTCCCCGTGTTCCATAAACACGGGTGTGTTCTCAGAAGTTGGTAAGTCAGCACGTTTAATTCGCTTTACACGGCCTGATATCCAGACCGTGTTCATGAACACGGCCCCTATTGTTCAACACGGGCGTGTTCTGTACACTGCCTATATATACCACTTCATTTCGAAATAGCCAAAAATATTGCTCTCCTTTTAGTTTTAGCAATTCTCTCCTCTCTTACTCTCTCACTTCTTATTTCTCATCTCGAAGGCTTTGGATATTGCGTTTGTCAAGTAAGTATCCTCCAACTTCATTTTCCGTTATTTTATTTTGATACTAGTTCAAATTTATTTTTCTTTGTGTTTGAATATGTGTTTCAATTTTTTTTCAGTTTATTTCCTTATTTTATTATTTGGTGCATGCATTTACATTCATGTTTGTGCTTAATTTTCTTTTGTTTTCTTTAATTTAGTTTATATACTTAACTTGCTCATATTTTCCGTTTTTCTTTTCTACCATTATTCATGATTGTGATTAATTCTTTATTTTTCTCTTTATTATTATTGTTGGCCACTAAACAATAGGCTCTGTCATATATAGTCGACTCTATTGTATCTGTTTTATATTAGCATGTTGGTTTGCCTTTTGATGGATTATGGCGAAGTTAAACTCCATGTGGATAAATTAAAAATTTAATTAGTTAGAATTGGTTGGTAGTATTGTGGATTGAATTTTCTTTGCAGGACATTGAGCGGTTTAATTTTATCAAGTTAAATTGTTCAGTTTGTCCATTTTATGCCGTTATGCTGCCAGAATTTCGTTGATCCTTAGTACTTAAAATTTCTTTTTCAGGTACCATGTCCACTAGATGAGGATCAGGAGTTTACAAGAGGAGGCGGACCGATGGTTCCTTTTCCTCTCGATCGTCAGGCGCTGCACTGACTAATTCAGGCCAAATTAGACCACCACAGCGCCATTGATTCCTACTTTTCCGAGGGCCGCCCACCTTTGAGCAGAGATATCAATCAATGAGGCACAAAGATTAAGGAAAGGGGCGTAGGATAGATCAAGCAAGACTGAAACCGTCGGACGGTACCGCAAATCACCGATATATCGAGACGCCCCATTTCAAGAATTCTTTGAGATAGTTGAACCAACATATAGGGAGTTGACCGTGGAGTTTGCCAAAGCACTTTCTTTCCGCATAGCCGCCACGGACTTCCAACAACCGGATGTGATCAGTTTCAGACTAGCAGAGCAGTCTTTCACGATGAGTGTGCAGCAGTTTGGGGTACACTTGGGTTTGTGGACTGATGACGATGCAGCTGTTGAGGTTTACAGTCGCTATATACATACGCCTGGTGTGTCATATCCGCAGATGTGGGCCGAGATTTCTGATGACACTGAGGGATATAGTGCCAGCCAGTCTAAGGCGTCTAACTTGCCTGAGGGACTACAGTACTTGCATGCATTGCTGGCTAGGACCATCACTGGCAGGGGAGATAGCGGTGGTGTAGTTACCCAATCGGACTTGTTTATACTTTATAGCATGCATCAGCACCAGTCCGTCGACATGGAATATTTGTTGGCCAGACAGATTAGTGCCTTCTGCAACAACTCAAAGAAGGTATTTTTCTATTTTGGGACTTACATTACTTAACTAGCTAAGAGCTTAGGAGTTTTAGAGGAGGCGATACCACATTTGACATAGCTGGGGGTGATGGAGATGTTGGGACTTCCCCAATTGGTTAGTATGGGGATGGTGACTCATACGCAGGGTCCGCTAGGACCAGAGTATAGACTGAGGAATGTTCTCTTGGTAGCACTCAGAGAGGAGCGACCTGCCCCATGAGCCCATGGTACACAGGATGTCCCACCTTCTTCTGATATTCCGGAGTCTTCCTCCAGACCATCTACTTCAGCTCCTTCTGGCTCTTCATCAGCTGTTTTAGGAGTCTCTCCAATTGAGTTTAGAGAGCTGCAACTTATGGTGCAAAGGTTGGCATAGGAGCAGCAGCAGCATTTCATTCGACAAGAGGCTTTTCAGTAGGACCTTTTACAGTGTCAGGCTGAGTTTCAAAGCTAGATGATGGCTCAGTTTGAGAGGCAGAAGGCTATGCTTCGGGCCCTGATTGAGCAGGGAGGTAGGTTAAAGGCCTCTATGGCCAATGACATGTTTGATGATATTTTTGCTACAGACTTTGCACCTGCTTGTCCACAGAGCCAAGTTCCAGAGCAGAGCCATTTTGACATACCTCTAGCAGATGATCCAGTTGGCCGTCCCTCTCCGACTGAGCACCCTTCAACACAACAGCCTGACGAGCCTCCTATTGACGCTGCTCCTGCTAATCCACCAACTCCTATATGTGACACTACTTCCGATCCTCAAAGAGCAGCCACTCCTCCACCACAGACCAGCCAACGCCCTGATATACCTGCTGATGCACCTCTTTTCACTCCGGAGCTATAGTCATGGCAGTATTAGTTCTTTCTCCTTTTTGATTTCTTATATTTTGTACATTGGGGACAGTGTGTCCTTCAAGTGTGGGGTGGCTGATATTTATCCCATCTCAGTTATTTGTTTATTCTTTGTGCAATTTTTATAAAATTTTAAAAATTTTCCACTTTGTTTCTATGCTCTTACTGTTGGCTTGCTTTTGAAATCCTGTTTATGTCCATGTGATCGGGTAAAACCGATAATGTTGAGTTTTGCGAAAGAATGTAAGATAATTAGTTTGAGTTTTGTACTAAGGTGCTTTGGTTTATCTAATTCTGTTTTGATGATTTTTGTTTGGAACCTACTCAAAAGCACACTTGTGAGAAATTGAGCCTAAATTGTAAGCATACACTTTATATGCTTGTATTTATTTCTTGTTGAGAGTGCCACCATCGCCTTTACTTTTAGAACTTGCACGGTAATGCTTATGAGGGCCACAAGGAGAGTTTAACACTTTGGTATGATAGAGGCACTTAGGTTTTTCATTCTAGCCAAATAGCCTTCATTCGTTTATTAATTCTGTCGATAACCCCTTCTTTCACTATTTTTTTATCATATTCCATTACCACTTAGTTTTATTCTGCTTTGGGTTATGATTTTGCACATGAGTTGTTTTTATTGGGAATTTTTGTCTTAGGAATAGCTTTGGAATCTTGTAGCAGCTTACTTCAATCCAAAAAGAAATTCACTCTATTATGTGAATGTTCTTCCCTTATGAAAAGAAAAAGAAAAAAAAAGAAAGAAGAAAAATATATAAAAAGAAGAATAAGAGGGAAAGGTGATGAAAAGACAGAAAGTAAGTGAGCTAAATATTTTAACTTGATTTCTATTTCCCTCCTTGGACTACTATCCATTGTTTACCCCTTGTGATTATTGTGATTTGTGTGCATGTCATGTATTTCATTGCAGAACACCATAGGTTCAACTCTTACCAAGTTTACCTACCCCTACCTAATCCCCATTATAACCCTTATAAAGACCTTTTGACATGGTTGTTGACTCTCCATAAGTGGTAGGAGTAGGATTTAAGAGCAAGCATATAGTAAGTAAGGAAGTAGTTGATGCATTGAGCGATTAAACACTACCCTTTAAACACTTTGAATGATTTAGAGTGAATCTGGTAAGGAGTTGCTTTTGAATAATTTTGTTGAGACAGTATTGTGCGAATTATTGGCATCTTGGTTGTGATACTTAAATTGATTGCTTCGTTTCTTTTTGTTTGACTTACGCTTATTAAGGATATATGCAGGAGCTCTCTAGCTTGTTTATGAGTTTAAGTGTTGTTCCTTAGTGGTTTATTTTCCTTATTTTACTTTTGATTGCTTGGGGACAAGCAATGAGCTAAGTGTGGGGTTATTTGATGTGCGTAGAATACACATATCTAAATAGGGATTTTAAGGCAGAATTTATGTACATTTGGATGTGAATTGGTCCCAACACTCACCCTATGCATTTGTTTGTGTGCTTTAGGTCCAAAAGAAGTCAAAGAGTAATAAAGGGAAGAATTAGACGTCAAACTTGCCGAAACAAGTCGAGTTTGCACATCCTTAATTTGAACAGGGCCGTGTTGGTTTCAACACTGGCCGTGTTCCCAACACATGCACCAACACGGCCGTGTTGGTGCATCAAACATCAAAGAAACAGAAGTTTTAGGGAGCACACCCACAAAGATTGACACGGGCATCAACACTAGCCTGTGTTGGGAACACGTGTTGGCGGCTACAGGGGGAATTAGTTAAAAGAAAGAAATTGTTTTCTCATATTCAGAAATATACCCTCATACGGGTTGATATCTCATATTCATAAATATATCCCTTTTACAGGGGTCTTTCATATTCAAAAACATACCCCTCTTATGGGCTTGTTGCCTCATATTCATAAATATATCCCTTTGATAACGTTGTTCACTCATACTCGCAAATATACTGGACTTACGGGGTTATTTTCTTCTATTAAAAAACATACCCCTCTTACAGAATTGTTTTTTCATTTTAAATATATCTCTTTTATGGTGTTGTTTTCATATTCAAAAACATACCCCTCTTACGGGCTTGTTGCCTCATATTCATAAATATATCCCTTTGATAACGTTGTTCACTCATACTTGTAAATATACTGGACTTACGGGTTATTTTTTTCTATTGAAAAATATACCCCTCTTACGGGATTGTTTTCTCATTTTAAAAAATATACTCCTCTTATGGGTTATTTTCCAATACTCACGAATATACTCCTCTAATGGGGTTGTTTTCTTATATTCACAAATATACCCCTCTTACGGAGTTGTTTTCTCATATTAAAAAATATATCCCTTTTATGGTGTTGTTTTCTCATATTTAGAAATATACCCTTCTTGCGCGGTTCTTTTCTCATATTCACAAATATACTCCTCGTACAGGGTTATTTTCTTATATTCATAAATATACCCGTATTAATGGGTTGTTTCCTTATATTGACAAATACACCACTTCTATATATTGTTTTCTCATATTCAGAAATATACCGCTCTTACGGGATTTTTTTCTCATATTCATAAATATACCCTCTTACGGGGCTGTTTTCTTATATTGACACATACACCCCTTTTATGGATTGTTCTATCATACTCACAAATATAACCATCTTATATGGTAGTTTTCTAATATTTACAAATACACCTCGCTTTTAGGGTTATTTTCTCATATAAAAGAATATACCTGTTTTACGGGGTTGTTTTCTCATACTAACAAATATATCCCTCATACGGGGTTGATTTTTCATATTCATAGATATGTCCCTTTTACGTTGTTATTTCTTTATACTCACAAATATCATTCACATACGTGGTTGTTTTCTTATATTGACAAATTCCCTCTTACGAGGTTGTTTTCTCATATTAAAAAATATATCCCTTTTATGTGGTTGTTTTCTCATACTCTGAAATATACGTTACGTGGTTTTTTCTTATATTCACAAATCCTCCCATGTTATGGGGTTGTTTTCTTATATTTATAAATATACCCCTCTTACGGGGTTATTTTCTATTATTGGCAAAAATACCTCTCTTACGGGGTTGATTTCTCATATACATTAATATACCCTTTTTACGGCGTTGCTTTCTCAAACTCACAAATATACCCCACAAACGGGTTGTTTTCTTATATTGATAAATATACCACTCTTGTGAGGTTGTTTCTCTTATTAAACAATTTACCCTTTTTATGTCCTTGCTCTCTCAAACTCACAAATATACCACTTACAGGGTTATTTTCTCATATTGATAAATATACCCCTATTACGGGGTTATTTTCTAATATTGACAAATACACCCCTTTTATGTGGTTGTTCGATAATACTCATAAATAAACTCTTTTTACGGGGTTATTTTTGAATATTGACAAATATACCCTTCTTTTGGAGTTATTTTATCATACTCACAAATATACTGCTCTTATGAGTGTATTTCTAATATTGACAAATATACCCCTCTTACTAAGATGTTTTCTCATATTAAGAAATATAACCATATTCAACTGTTGTTTTCTCATGCACACAAATATACCCCTCTTACGGAGTTAATTTCTCATATTTATAAAAAAACCCTTTCCGGTTTTATTACCTCATATTCACAAATATACCCCACTTACGGGATTGTTTTCTTATATTGATAAATATATCCCTCTTACTAGGTTGTTTTCTCATATTAAAAGATATACCCCTTTAATGTGGTTGTCTTCTCAAACTGAGAACTATAGTCCTCTTAGGGGGTTGTTTTCTCACATTCATAAATATTCCCTTCGTACGGGGTTGTTTTCTCATATTCATAAATATACCTCTCTTACAAGGTTGTTTCCTTATATTGACAAATACACTTCTTTTACGGGGTTGTTCTATTATAGTCACAAATATACCCCTATAACAGGGTTGTTTTCTCATACTCACAAATATACCCCTCTTACAGGGTGTTTTTCTCATATTAAGAAATATACCACTTTATGGTGTTGTTTTCTCGTATTTAGAAATATACCCTTAATACGGGGTTCATATCTCATATTCATAAATATATCCCTTTTACGGGGTTGTTTACTCATACTAAAAAATCTACCCGACTAAGGTGGTTGTTTTCTTATATTGACAAATATACCACTCTTACGGGGTTGTCTTCTCATATTAAAAAATCTATCCCTTTTATGGGATTGTTCTCTCATATTCACAACTATACCTCTCATATTCATAAGTATATCACTTTTACTGCGTTGTTTACTCATACTAACAAATATACCCAATTTATGAGGTTGTTTTCTTATATTCACAAATATACCCCTCTTATGGGGTTGTTTTCTCATATTAAAAAATATACCTCTCTTATAGAGTTGTTTTCTCATATTAAAAAATATACTCTTATTATTTGGTTATTTTCTTACATTCATAAATATACCACACTTACGGGGTTGATTTCTTGTATTCATAAATATATCCCATTTACAATATTGTTTCCTTATATTCATAAATATACCGCTCTGACAAGATTGTTTTCTCATATTCATAAATATACCCCTCTCATAGGGTTATTCTCTAATTTTTACAAATATGCCCCTCTTACGGGATCATTTTCTAATATTAAAAAATATACCCCTTGTCATCTGTCATGTGCCTTGAACATCCACTATCAACGTGCCAAAGATTTATGCTTATGGATGTAAGACACACCTACAAAAAGGAGTCAATTCACTTGATTTTATGTACCCAAACAAGGTTGGGTCCTTTGGGGTTAGCATTGGAAAATTCATTCATGAAAAGGTTCATTTTCCTTATTTTTCATTTCACATTGATGTATCCAATTCTCATGCAATAGTGGCAAGTGACCTTAGAATTCTTAATGGGATTTGGATTGGTCTTCTTAGCCACTTTTACTTGAGGCTTGGACATCATATAATTACCTTCACACATGCCTGAACAAGATTTATCAACATTTGTGTTCTTATACATGAATGCATGCTTTGTTCCTCTTGGCTTAGATTTTGGGACATGTGTGCCCTTTTTTTTCTTTTGAATGAGAGGTTTAGTGTATGTTTTGCTCTTTGAAACTCGATATGAGTTTCTTTCAAATGCTTATGGTTGAGTGGCTTTGACAAACATTGTTTTCTTAAATTGACAAATACGCTCCGTTTAGGGGGTCGTTCTATCATAGTCACAGATATACCTTTCTAACGGGTTAATTTCTAATAATGATTAATATACCCATTTTTTGGTGTTATTTTCTCATATTAAAAAATATACCCCTATTACAAGGTTAATTTCTTATATTCACAAATACACCCCTCTTATGGGGTTGATTCTTATGTTCATAAATATATCCATTTTACGGTGTTGTTTAATCATTCTCACAAATATACCCGACTTACGGGGTTGTCTTCACATATTGACAAATATACCCCTCTTATGGGGTTGTCTTGTCATATTAACAAATATACTCCTTTTATGGGATTGTGTTCTGATACTCACAAATATACCACTCTTACGGGGTCTTTTCTGATATTCACAAATATACCCCTCTTACGGGGTTGTCTTCTCATAGTCACAAATATACCCCTCTTACGAAGTTTTTTTTTCTCATATTCACAAATACCATGTTGACCTAAGGGGCAATTGATCTCTATTTTGATCCTAACAACCAAATTAATTATCACTAATATAAGAAAAGCGCGAGGTCGCTTTCAAGGTACCAGGCACCAAAGGAACCAAGCTTAGACTAAACATTCTTGAAAGTTGATGCAAGTCTTATACAAAGATCCCAAAAGCACGAGGTCGCTTTCAAGGCGCGGGGGCGCTTTTTGCATGACCAAAAGTTTGCAAGATGTTGAAAATTCCACCTCACAATAGGCCAATTGCCTCATGACACCTGGTAGTCAAAATTTTAAAGCTTCAAGAAGCACGAGGGTGCTTCAGAAGTGTGAGGGAAACTCAGTTTAGGACTTAAGATAAAAACTAGCAGATGATAGTGTAATAAGAAGCGTGATGAATATGAGAAAATAACCCCGTAAGAGTGATGTATTTGTGAGTATGAGAAAATAACCATATAAAAGGGGTATATTTTCTGAGTATGAGAAAACAACCCTATTAAAGGGGTATATTTTTTAATATGAGAAAACAACTCCGTAAGAGGGGTATTTTTGTCAATAGAAGAAAATAACTCCGTAAGCGAGGTATATTGTTAGAATGAGGAAACAATGCCATAAAAGGGGTATATTTATGAATATGAGAAATCAACCCCGTAAGAGGGGCATATTTGTGATGATGAGAAAACAACCCCGTAAGAGGGGTATATTTGTGAATATGAAAAAACAACCCTGTAAGAGAGATATATTTATGAGTATAACAAATTAGCTCAATAATAGGGGTATATTTTTTAATAAATGAAAATAACCTAGTAAGAGGGGTAGACTTGTCAATATAAGAAAAAAACCCCATAAGTGGAACATATTTGTGATTATGAAAAAACAACACCGAAAAAGGGATATATTTATGAACATGAGAAAATAATCGCGTAAAGAGGATATATTTATGAATATGAGAAAATAATGGAAAGAAAAAACATAAGAGAGGTATTTTTGCCCATGTTAGAAACCAACTCTATAAGAGGAGTATATTTGTGAATATGAAAAAACAATATCATAAGAGGGGTATATTTATGAAAATGAGAAAACAATCCCGTTAGAATGGTATATTTGTGAGTATCAGAAAAATACCCCATAAAAAGGGTATATTTCTTCATATCATAAAACAACCCCGTAAGAGGGGTATATTTGTCAATATAAGAAAACAACCCCGTAAATCAGGTATATTTGTGACTATGAGTAAACACCACTGTAAAAAAGTGATATATTTATGTATACGAGAAATCAATCCTGTAAGAGGATTATATTTGTGAATATGAGAAAACAACCCTGAAAAGGGGTATACTTCTTAATATGATAAGAGAACCTAGTAAGAGGGGTATATATGTCAAAATTAAAAAATAACCCCGTAAGAGGGGTATATTGTGATTATGATAGAATAACCCTGTAAAAGGGATATATTTGTCAATATAAGAAAAAACCCCGTAAGAGGGGTATATTTGTTAATATGAGAAAACAACCATGTAAGAGGGGTATATTTGTGAATATGAGAAAATAACCCCGTAAGAGGGATATATTTTTTAGTATGAGAAAACAACCCCGTAATAGGGATACATTTTCTAGTATGAGCAAACAACCCCGTAAGAGGGTTATCTTTTTTAATATGAGAAAATAACCCCATAAGAGGGGTATATTTGTGAATATGAGAAAACAACCCGGAAAAGGGGTATATTGTGATTATGAGAAAACAACCCCGTAAGAAGGGTATATTTGTAAATATGAGAAAAAACCTCGTAATAGTGTTATATTTGTGAGTATCAGAACACAATCCTATAAAAGGGGTAATATTTTTTTATATGAGACAACAACCTTGTAAGAGAGGTATATTTGTCAGTATAAGAAAACAACCTCGTAAGTCGGGTATATTTATGACTATGATGAAGGAACGCCCTAAAAATGATATATTTATGAATATGAGAAATCAACCTTATAATTGTGGTATATTTGTGAATATAAGAAAACAACCTCGTAACAGGGGTATATTTTTTAATATGAGAATATAACACAAAAAAGGGTATATTTGTCAATAATAGAAATCAACCCTGTTTGAGAGGTATATTTGTAACTATGATACAATAACCCCCTATAAGGGGTGTATTTATCAAAATAAGAAAAGAACCCCGTAACAAGAGTATATTTGTGAATATGAGAAAACAACCTGGTAAGACTGATATGTTTATGAGTATGAGAAAACAACACATAAGAGGGGTATGTTTCTAAGTATGAGAAACAACCCTATCAAAGGGGTATATTTTTAATATGAGAAAACAACTCCGTAAGATGGGTATTTTTGTCAGTAGAGGAAAATAACTCTGTATCGTGAGTATGAGGAAACAACACCGTAAAAGGGATATATTTATAAATATGAAAAAACAGCTGCCTAAAGGGGATATATTTTGTCACATATTAGAAAACAATCATGTAAGAGGGATATATTTGTGAAAATGAGAAAACAACCCCCTCATAATGGTATATTTGTGAGTATAAAAAAAATAACCGATAAAAGCGGTATATTTCTTCATATGATAAAACAACCCTATAAGAGGGGTATATTTGTCAATAAAAGAAAACAACCCCCTAAGTCGGCTATATTTCTCAATATGAGTAAACATGCCATAAAACGGATATATTTTTTTAACATGAGAAAATAACGCCCGTAAGAGGGGTATATTTATCAATATAAGAAAACAACCCCGTAAATCAGGTATATTTATGAGTATGAGTAAACAACACCATAAAAAAGTGATATATTTATGAATACGAGAAATCAATCACGTAAGAGGATTATATTTGTGAATATGATAACACAACCTCGTAAATGGGTATACTTCTTAATATGATAAAACAACCTAGTAAGAGGGGTATATATGTCAAAATTAGAAAACAACCCTGTAAGAGGGATATATTATAATTATGATAGAACAACCCCGTAAAAGGGGTGTATTTGTTAATATAAGAAAACAACCCCGTAAAAGGGGTGTATTTGTCAATATAAGAAAACAACCTCGTAAGAGGGGTATATTTGTTAATATGAGAAAACAACCCTGTAACAGGGTATATTTGTGAATATAAGAAAACAACCCCGTAAGAGGGGTATATTTTTGAGTTTAAGAAAACAACACCATAAAAGGGTTATATTTTTTAGTATGAGAAAATAACCCCGTAAGAGGGGTATATTTGTGAATATGAGAAAACAACCCCGAAAAGGGACTATATTGTGATTATGAGAAAACAACCCCATAAGAATGGTATATTTGTGAATATGTGAGCCGAAATTTCTGATGACACTGAGGGGTACAGTGCCAGCCAGTCCAAGGCGTCTAACTTGCCTAAAGGACTGCGGTACTTTCATGCATTGCTGGCTAGGACCATCACTGGCAGGGGAGATAGTGGTGGTGTAGTTACCGAACCGGACCTGTTTATACTTTACAGCATGCATCAGCACTAGTCTGTCGACATGGGATATTTATTGGCCAGACAGATCAGTGCCTTCTATAATAACGCAAAGAAGGTATTTTTCTATTTTGGGACTTACATTACTCGATTAACTAGGAGCTTAGGAGTTTTGGAGGAGGCTATACCACATTTGACAGAGCTAGGGTTGATGGAGACTTTGGGACTTCCCCAGTTGATTAGTATGGGGATGGTGACTCGTAGGCGGGGTCTGCTAGGACCAGAGTATAGACTGAGGAATGCTCTCTTGGTAGCACTCAGAGAGGAGCGACCTGCCCCATGAGCCCATGGTACATAGGATGTCCCACCTTCTTCTGATATTCCGGAGTCTTCCTTCAGACCATCTACTTCAGCTCCTTCTAGTTCTTCATTAGCTGTTTTAGGAGTCTCTCCAATTGAGTTTAGAGAGCTGCAGCTTACAGTGCAGAGGTTGGTAGAGGAGCAGCAGCAGCATTTCATTCGACAAGAGGCTTTTCAGCAGGACCTTTTATAGCGTCAAGCTGAGTTTCAGAGCTAGATGATGGCTCAATTTGAGAGGCAGAGGGCTATGCTTCAGGCCCTGATTGAGCAGGGAGGTAGGTTAGAGGCCTCTATGGCCAATGACATGTTTGATGATATTTTTGCTACAGACTTTGCACCTACCTGTCCACAAAGCTGGGTTTCAGAGCAGAGCCATTTTGACATCCCTCTAACGGATGATCCAGCTGGCCCTCCCTCTCTGACTGAGCACCCTTCAACACAGCAGCCTGATGAGCCTCCTATTGACGCTGCTCCTACTAATCCACCAGCTCCTGCATGTGACATTACTTCCGATCCTCAGAGAGCAGCCACTCTTCCACCACAGACCAGCCAGCACCCTGATATACCTACTGATGCACGTCTTTTCACTTCGGAGCTATAGTCGGGGCAGTATTAGTTCTTTTTCCTTTTTCATTTCTTATATTTTGTACACTGAGGACAGTGTGTCCTCCAAGTGTGGGGGTTGATATTTATATACACTTGTTTTCGTGTTTTTATTATTTTGTATATGAAATTCAAATCCTTTTCTAGTGTATATATCGCATTTCATTTATCCCATCTTAGTTATTTGTTTATCTTTTATGCAATTTTTTGTAAAATTTTGAAAAATTTTCACTTTGTTTCGATGCTCTTACTGTTGACTTGCTTTTGAAATCCTGTTTATGTCCATGTGATCAGGTAAAACCGATAGTGTTGAGTTTTGCGAAAGAATGTAAGATAATTAGTTTGAGTTTTGCACTAAGTTGCTTTGGTTTATTTAATTTTGTTTTGATGATTTTTGTTTGGAACCTACTCAAAAGTACACTTGTGAGAAATTGAGCCTAAATTGTAAGCATACACTTTATATGCTTGTATTTATTTCTTGTTGAGTGCCAATTCCATCGCTCTTTACTCTTAGAACTTGCTCGGTAATGCTTATGAGGGCCACAAGGAGAGTTTAATTCTTTGGTATGATAGAGGCACTTAGGTTTTTCATTCTAGCCAAATAGCCTTCATTCGTTTATTGATTCTATAGATAACGCCTTCTTTCACCATTTTTTTTATCATATTCCATTGCCACTTAGTTTTATTCTGCTTTGGGTTATGATTCTGCACATGAGTTATTTTTATTAGGAATTTTTGGCTTGGGAATAGTGTGGAATCTTGTAGCAGCTTTCTTCAATCCAAAAGAAATTCACTCTATTATGTGAATGTTCTTCCCTTATGAAAGAAAAAAGAAAAAAAAATATAACTAGAAGAATAAGAGGGAAAGGTGATGAAAAGAAAGAAAGTAAGTGAGCTAAACATTTTGACTTGATTCGTATTTTCCACCTTGCACTACCGTCCATTGTTTACCCCTTGTGATCATTGTGGCCTGTGTGTAGGTCATGTATTTCATTGCAGAACACCATAGGTTCAACTCTTACCAAATTTACCTACCCCTACCTACCTAATCCCCATTACAACCCTTATAAACACCTCTTGACATGATTGTTGACTCTCCATAAGTGGTAGGAGTAGGATTTAAGAGCAAGCATATAGTAAGTGATGTGTGCTATGTCAAGCAAGACTATGACCTAAGGCAGTGTACCTATCAGTAGAGTACAGCTAACGGCGAGTACCAAGTGTCGTATTCCCCAAAGAACGTGTGAACCTAAATCTACTCAATCTTCTCACATTCAATCACAGAACATAAATGGTGTTGATGAATAATTTCTAAATTAAATAATAGCTACTCTAATTGTTGTCGAACTACGTATACTAGGGAATGATTAATTCAAGTAAAAGAATAACCCTTTCGGGAATTCTTGTCTCTAAGGAATGGAAACTAAGGGTGGAATTGATTGATTGAATCCAATTTCGGAGGGGCCTCTACACAATTAATGCCTTTCTAAAGGACACTAACATCTTAACTTAGATTAATTGGGTTGAAATCTCTTCCTAACTCTAATTACCCAAATTAGCATTATGTACCATTTAACACTATTGAGAGTTGTTAATTCTCAATCCGGTAGAACGAAAACCCTATCTCTAGGTGAATTCAATTCTAGGTTGCAAAGGACAATCCAAACCTAAACGTCTTTCTCAAGATCATTCAAATTTCAAAAATCATTTAACAAGATATGAAGAACAAATCAATAAATACTTCCATTGCAAACCAATATTGACAATCGATACATTCAATTCAAAATTGAAGTACAAAAATCCCTAGATAAAGAACCTCAATGGGTTAATAAGCTTAGCTAATCATGTTCATAATCACAACCAATAAGAATTCAATTACAAAAAAAAATGAGTAAAGGTAGAGGAACCCGAATACACCCTTGGATGAGAGTGAACAGCTCCAATTCCTCGTGCCCAATTTTGGATCGATTCTTGTTCCTCTTACTCGGATTGAAACTAATCGACAATCCTCGCCAATCTTTGATCTTCGAAAAGAATCCAAGTGAAACCTTGATCCAAGTCTCCTTTTCTCTTAGTTTCAACTCAGAAAACCCTTAGACAGGGAAAAAGATGAGTTTTGGACGTTCTAACCCTAGCTGCCTTCCTTTTTTTCCTCTCTTCGTTCTTTTAATTAATACCCCCTGTCGCCTCAAACACGATCGTGTCCACAGCGTGTTCGGGACACGGGTGGTGTTCGTGGTATTACTCTCTCTGATGACGTGCTCATGGAGTCTACTTCTTCTTTGATGTCCAACAGTACGTGTTGGTTCTCGTGTTGGTAACACGGCTTTGTGTTGTGTTGTGCTGAACACGGCCGGTGTTGAGACCAACACGGCCATGTTCGACTTCCTCATGCTCGTACTTAGCTCGTTTAGGCGGCTTTGACGTCCAATTATGCTCCAATTCTTTCCTTTTTCATTCTTTGACTTCTTTTGGACCTAATGCACACAAACATACGCATAGGGTGAGTGTTGGTACCGATTCACATCCAAATATCCATAAAATCGATCTTAAAAACCCCATTTAGATGTGTGTATTTTACGCACATCAAATAACCCCACACTTAGCTCATTGCTTGTCCTCAAGCAATCAAAAGTAAAATAAGGAAAATAAACCACTAAGAGACAACAGTTAAACTGACAGACAAACTAGAAAGCTCTTACACATATCCTTAACAAGTGTAAGTCAAACAGAAAGAAACGAAGCAATCAATTCAAGTATCACAACCAAGATGCTATTGATTCACAAAATACTATCTCAACAAAATTATTTAGAACCAACTCCTCACCAGATTCACTCTAAATCACTCACAGTGTTTAAAGGGGTAGTGTTTAATCGCTCAATGCATCAACTACTGCCTTACTTACTATATGCTTACTCTTAAATCCTACTCCTACCACTTATGGAGAGTCAACAACCATGTCAAGAGGTCTTTATAAGGGTTGTAATGGGGATTAGGTAGGGGTAGGTAAATTTAGTCAGAGTTGAACCTATGGTGTTCTGCAATGTAATACATGACATGCACACAAGCCACAAAAATTATAAGGGATAAACAATGAACAGTAGTCCAAGGTGGGAAATAAGAATCAAGTCAAAATGTTTAGCTCACTTACTTTCTTTCTTTTCATCACCTTTCCCTCTTAGAATCAAGTCACGCGTTTTGGACACGGTCGGGCATAAATGCCCCTGTTTCCTACTGTAAACGTGTTCATCTTAATTTGATTTTCTTCAATTAGAACACGGACCGTGTTAACGAACACGGTCTCAAACACGCCCGTGTTGAACTCCAGAAAATGCAAAAGTTGCGATTCCCAGCACTTTCTCACTCTTTCTCACCTGCATAACCAATAAGTCCTCAACTCATACACTCAACATAAATAAAACTTACCAAAAAAAAATTGTAAAATCTAATCAAACTAAGTTCACAACGAAAACTAAAGAATTAAAACGAAATTAAAAGAAACAAAGCTCTTTAAAGTCATAAAATTGGACTTTATTCTTTTCTTTGAATCAGAAATGGAGCACCAAATTCACCCGCTCCTCCACATCCAGTGACCCTCCAAGGTAATGCTTCAACCTCTGCCCATTAACCTTGAAATTTCCCTTTTCTGGATGATGCACTTCAACCTTGTGTCACTGTAAATGGCCCCGACCAACGACTCTTCAGCTTTCCTGGAATAAACGGAGACGAGAGTTAAATAATAACACACTATCTCCTACGTTAAATTCCTTCCAATTTTTCAATCACTTGTCATGCCATTATTTGGTCTTCGCCTTGTAGATTGTTGAATTTTCATAGGCTTGTTGACGCCACTCCTCTAGCTCATTTATCTGCCACTGCCTTTGTCTACCTGCGGTATCCAAATCAAAGTTACATGATTTAAGTGGCCATAATGCTTTATGTTCTAGCTCCACAGGTAAATGACAACCTTTTCCATACACAAGCCTAAAGGGAGTGAACCCTGTAGAAGTCCTATAGGCAGTTCTAAATGCCCATAAAGCATTATCTAGCTTTATAGTCCAATCTTTCCTGCTGGCTCCTACAGTCTTCTCTAAAATACGCTTGAGTCCCCTATTAGTAACCTCTACTTGCCCACTCGTTTGTGGGTGATAAGGTATGGAGAATCGCTGAGATACTCCATATCTTTTCAGCACTTTCTCAAGTTGAGAATTACAGAAATGGGTTCCCCTATTACTAATTAATGCTCGAGGTGTTCCAAACCTAAAGAATAATCTCTTAAGGAACCTCACAACTACCCTAGCATCATTAGTAGGCAAGGCTTGTGCCTCAGGCCATTTAGAAAAATATTCAATAGCCAGCATTATATACTTACATCCATACGAAGAAGGAAAAGGACCCATAAAATCAATGCCCCAAACATCAAAAATTTCCAACACTTGTATACTATGTTGGGGCATTTCATCTCGGGCAAAAATATTACCTAACCGTTGGCATGCATCACAAACCTGGACATAAGCTCGTGCATCCTGGAAGATAGTCGGCCAATAAAAACCAGCATCCATAACCTTTCTGGCCGTATGATTTGCAGCTTGGTGTCCACCAACCGGTCCCTCATGACAATGCTTGAGAATTTGAATGATCTCCTCCCCATTTACACACCTCCTGATAATTTGATATGAACAAATTCTAAATAAGAAGGGGTCGTCCCAAATGTAATACTTAGTCGTGAAAATTTCTTTCTTTCTTTGGCCGATCCTCTCGCAGGAGTACCCTTGCAGCCAAATAATTTGCATAATCGGAAAACCAAGGAATATCATTTGCCACCTGCATTGAGCATAAGTGCTCATCCGAAAAGAAGTCATCGATCTCTTGCTCATTAAAGCTCCTCCAAGTCACGGGTTCTCAATCGAGAAAGATGGTATACTTGCAAGATTTTCGACTCCTTGTTTATCCTTAATTTCCAAGTCAAATTCCTGTAATAGAAGAACCCAACGAATCAATCTTGGCTTAGAATCATGCTTTGAAAATAAATACCTTAAAGCGAATGATCCGTGTAAACAATTGTCTTTGTGGCCTGGTAGGAGCGAATTTGTCAAAGCGAACACGGCGACTAGGAGCTCATTCTACATGGTTGTATAGTGTTCTTGGGCACCCATAAGTGTCTTGCTAGTGTAGTGAATAGGTTGGAATTTCTTCTCCTTGCTGGCCTAAAAACGGCTCCAAGCTGCAAAATCACTAGCATCGCACATAATCTCGAAGGCGGCTCTCGATCGGGAGAAACCATGATGGGAGCCGTGGTTAATTTTCCTTTAATAACTCAAAAGCTCTTAAATAGTCATCATCAAATTCAAAAGGTATATCTTTTACTAGTAATTGAGTTAAAGGCCTAGCGATCTTAGAAAAGTCCTTAATAAACCTTCTATAAAACCCTGCATGCCCTAAGAAACTTCTAATAACCCTAACCGAAGTAGGGGGGGTAGTTTACTTATAACTTCCACTTTAGCTCTATCTACTTCCAACCCTGCATGTGACACTTTATGTCCTAAGACTATACCCTCTTGGACCATAAAATGACATTTTTTCTAATTCAACACCAGGTTAGCTTCAATACACCTAGCTAACATCCTTTCCAAAATTTTCAAACAATGGGAAAAAGAGTTACCGAATACAGAGAAGTCATCCATGAAGACCTCCATCGACTCCTCTATCATGTCATGGAAAATGGCCATCATACACCGCTGAAAGGTCGCAGGCGCATTACATAAGCCAAACAGCATCCTCCTATAGGCAAATGTGCCATAAGGATAAGTGAATGTCGTCTTCTCTTGGTCTTCTGGTGCTATGGGAATCTGAAAATAACCAGAAACACCGTCAAGGAAATAGTAATACTTATGGCCTGAAAGCCTCTCAAGCATTTGATCGATAAAAGGAAGGGGAAAGTGGTCTTTTCGGGTTGCGTCATTCAAGCGTCGATAGTCTATGCAAACTGAAAGCCTTACCGCTCGGGTGGGATCGACTCCTCCTTTTCATTTTCACCATAATCGCCATGCCCCCTTTCTTAGGAACCACACAGACTCACTTTGAGCAAGAAGTTTAATTTAATTACCTCTTTTTAACCACCTCTTTCATATGAGGGTTCAACCGCCTTTAAGGTTTGCACCACCGGTTTGAACTCATCCTCCATCAAAATCTTATGAAAGGCAGGTAACTCGGGTTTATTCACGGTATGTCAGGCCGTCTTATAAAATGCCTTTGCATACCTTCTCAAAATGCACAGCACCATCTCCCTCTCCTCGGGTGTGAGATAAGCGGAAATAATAGCGGTAAGTGCTTTGCTTCATCTAGGTAGGCATATATTAAGTGCGCTCGGCAACTCTTTCAATTCAAGAGCAGGCGGCTCCTCCAAAGAAGGCTTCAGCTTCTTTACTCTTGACTTGTCAAGATCAACAAAACCATCAGTCTTTTCATCATCAACATCAGCAGCTAATAAGTGCTCTAGCTACTCCAACACTTGTTCATTGGATAAATTGTCCTCATTTTCTTGCATTGCCACTTGCAAAGGATCATCAATCATTATTTCCGCGAATTGAGATTCCACAATATCATTGATAAAATCAATCGAATAGACAGTACCATCATGCTCATATGGGTATCTCAAGGATTTAGTCAAATCAAATGTAATGCTCTCATCATCTACCCTAAGTTCCAGCTTTCCGCTACTAACATCTATCAAAGCTTTAGATGTAGCTAAAAATGGTCTACCTAGGATCAATGGGACATCACTCTCACCATTCATATCCATGACAACAAAATCCACAGGAAATATAAATTTGTTAACTTTAACTAGCACATCTTCTATAATCCCTTTCGGGTACTTAGCGATTATATACGCTAGTTGTATACTCATCCTGGTAGGAGTTAGCTTAGAAGTGCTTAGTCCTAACTCCTCAAACAATGAACTAGGCATCAAATTGATGCTACCTCCCAAATCAGCTAATGCTAGCAATTTCAATTTATCTCCAATCAAATAAGGTATAGTAAAACTCCCTGGGTCGCATCATTTGACTTGAATCTTGCTCCGAAACAACTGCCGAGCATTCGCATTCAAGGTCACCAATCCCAAATCCTCTAACTTCCTCTTGTTGCTTAGGATTTCTTTTAAAAACTTTGCATACTTTGGCATCTGCGAAATAGCTTCAACAAACGACAAGTTAATCCGCAATTGTTTAAAAAGATCTAAAAATTTACCAAATTGCTGATCAACTTTATCCTGCTTGCGTTTTGCAGGATATGGAATGGGAGGTTGGTATGGCCTCAAGGGAATCTTCTTGAATCCTCCTTCTCTTGTTGCTCCCTTTTCTTTCTCTTGAGGCTTGTCTTTCTTTCCGACTCATCCACCTGCACATTAGAATCATTATTAGCGAAAGGCTTAAATGAGCTCGTAAGTTCCTTACCTGATCTCAAAGTAATTGCTTTGGCATGCTCCCTTGGATTAGACTCTGTGTTACTTGGAAGCGTGCCTGGCTGCCTCTCAGTCATCATCCTAGAGAACTGCCCAATTTGAGTTTCTAAGTTCTGAATTGAAGCTTGTTGATTCGAACCCGCAAAGGTGTTTGTTCGTCGAAATCATTCTCAAAGTTGCAATGAACTTCATCATCAACTCTTCCAAGTTAGGTTTCTTCTCTTAACTACCTCCTAGTTGATGGGGAATAGATTGCATAGGTTGCTGCTGATGCAACCTCTAGTATCCTGGTGGACCTTGGTTATTAGAGTTCCTCCATCCAAAATTAGGATGATTCCTCTACCCTGGGTTGTATGTATTGCTGTAGGGATCATTCTGATGCCTACCTACATAATCAACATGCTCAACGTTAGAAACATTAGTAGGCATAGAAGATGCAAACATACCTCCCGCATTACAATTGGCATTGTAATGTGGTCCACCACAGAATTCACATCCGGCCGAATCGCTTGGACCGCAGATCCGAAGTTGTTCTATCTTTTGGAAAGTAGCTCTACTTGTGCGCCAAGGTTGCTTTGTAGGATCCGCCACTCGATATACAACGGGCCTTGGACCTCTAGCCCGTGGAATTTGCCACTGATAAGTGTTGGTGGCCATCTCTTCTATCAAATCCTGGGCTTGCTCGGCTGTTTTACTATTAATAGCTCCCCCTGCAGCTGCATCTACCATTTGTCTAGTGGCTGTATTCATGCCACTATAGAATGTCTGCACTTGCATCCAGAGAGGAAGACCATGGTGTGGGCAACACCTTAACAAGTCCTTGAAGCGCTCCCAGGCTTCGTACATCGGTTCTCCTTCACCCTGCATAAAATAAGATATGTTATTTCACATTTGAGCAGTCTTAGCAGGAGGAAAATACTTATTCAAAAACTTTTCAGCCAAAGAAGTCCAGGTAGTGATCGTTTTCGGTGGCAAGGACTGCAGCCATCTTTTCGCTCTATCCCTCAAGGAAAAAGGAAATAGCCTCAACCGTATGGCATCATCAGTTGTTCCATTAATCTTAAAGGTATCACATATTTCCAAAAAGTTAGCGATATGCTCGTTCGGATCTTCGCTCGCCAATCCTCCAAATTGCACCGTATTCTGGATCATCTGGATTACATTCGGCTTTATTTCAAAATTATTGGCCGCCACGGGAGGCCTCACTATCGATTTGCGTCCATAGAGAGGCCTAGCAAACTCGTACATGGTCCTTTCATCATTACCTCCATTTGCATTGTGGTTCTCCATCTCACTAGTTTCACGAACAGGAATCTCTGCTTCAATCTCCTCCTCTACTGCCTGCATACGCCTCCTTAGCAATCTAAGAGAGCGCTCCGGTTCAGATAAAGGCTCTTTAAGATTAGGATTAGAGCTCCTGATCATAAACTACCTGAGCACAATAAAGAACAACAACACCAACAAACGGGATAAGAACAAAACTATACACAGAAAATAAATTATGAACAAAAAGAGAAATGAGTAGACTAACAAATATTAAAATTTCAATTTAGTTCACAGAAACCGTTCCCCGGCAACAGCGCCAAAAACTTGATGTGTGCTAAGTCAAGCAAGACTATGACCTAAGGCAGTGTAACTATCAATGGAGTACAACTAACGGCGAGTACCAAGTGTCGTATTCCCCAAAGAATGTATGAACCTAAATCTACTCAATAGAACATAAATGGTATTGATGAATAATTTTCTAAATTAAATAATAGCTACTCTAATTGTTGTCGAACTACGTATACTAGGGAATGATTAATTCAAGTAAAAGAATAACCCTTTGGGAATTCTTGTCTCTAAGGAATGGAAACTAAGGGTGGAATTGATTGATTGAATCAAATTTCCGTGGGAAAGTCTCTACACAATTAATGTCTTTCTCAAGGAAACTAACACCTTAACTTAGATTAATTAGGTTGAAATCTCTTCCTAACTCTAATTACCCAAATTAGCATTATGTACCATTTAACACTATTGAGAGTTGTTAATTCTCAATCCGGTAGAATGAAAACCCTATCTCTAGGTGAATTCAATTCTAGGTTGCAAAGGACAATCCAAACCTAAACGTCTTTCTCAAGATCATTCAAATTTCAAAAATCATTCAACAAGATATGAAGAAGAAATCAATAAATACTTCCACTGCAAACCAATATTGACAATCGATACATTCAATTCAAAATTGAAGTACAAAAATCCCTAGATAAAGAACCCCAATGGGTTAATAAGCGTAGCTAATCATGTTCATAATCACAACCAATAAGAATACAATTACAAAAAAAATGAGTAAAGGTAGAGGAACCCGAATACACCCTTGGATGAGAGTGAACAGCTCCAATTCCTCGTGCCCAATTTTGGATCGATTCTTGTTCCTTTCACTCGGATTGAAACCAATCGACAATCCTCGCCAATCTTTGATCTTCGAAGAGAATCCAAGTGAAACCTTGATCCAAGTCTCCTTTTCTCTTAGTTTCAACTCAGAAAACCCTTAGACAGGAAAAAAGATGAGTTTTGGACGTTCTAACACTAGCTGCCTTCCTTTTTATCCTCTCTTCGTTCTTTTAATTAATACCCCCTGTCGCCTCAAACACGGCCGTGTCCTTGGCCGTGTTCAGGACACGGGCTGGTGTTCCTGGCCGTGTTACTCTCTCTAGACGTGCTCCATAAGGTCTACTTCTTCTTTGATGTCCAACACAGCCGTGTTGGTAACATGGCCTGTGTTTGTGATCGTGCTAAGAACACGGCCAGTGTTGAGACCAACACGGCCATGTTCAGCTTCCTCATGCTCGTACTTAGCTCGTTTCGGCAGCTTTGACGTCCAATTATGCTCCAGTTTTTTCCTTTTTCATTCTTTAACTTCTTTTGGACCTAATGCACACAAACATACGCATAAGGTGAGTGTTGGTACCGATTCACATCCAAATATCCATAAAATCGATCTTAAAAACCCCATTTAGATGTGTGTATTTTACACACATCAGTAAGTAAGGCAGTAGTTGATGCATTGAGGGATTAAACACTACCCTTTAAACACTTTGAGTGATTTAGAGTGAATATGGTGAGGAGTTGGTTCTGAATAATTTTGTTGAGATAGTATTTTGCGAATTGTTGGCATCTTGGTTGTGATACTTGAATTGATTGCTTCATTTCTTTTTGTTTGACTTACGCTTGTTAAGGATATGTGCAAGAGCTCTCTAGTTTGCCCGTCAGTTTAAGTGTTGTTCCTTAGTGATTTATTTTCCTTATTTTACTTTTGATTGCTTGAGGACAAGCAATGAGCTAAGTGTGGGGTTATTTGATGTGCGTAAAATACACACATTTAAATGAGGTTTTTAAGAATGATTTTATGGACATTTGGATGTGAATTGGTCCCAACACTCACCCTATGCGTCTGTTTATGTGCATTAGTTCCAAAAGAAGTCAAAGAATGATAAAGGGAAGAATTGGAGCATAATTGGACGTCAAAGCTGTCGAAACAAGCTAAGTATGCGCATGAGGAAGCTGAACACGGCCGTGTTGGGTACATCAAACATCAAAGAAAAGGAAGTTCTTAGGGAGCACGGCCACAGAGAGTAACACAGGCATAAACACCAGCCCGTGTTCGGAACACGAGCATAAACACGGCCGTGTTGGCGGCGATAGGGGGAATTAATTAAAAGAAAGAAGAGAGGAAAGAAAGGAAAAGGAGCGGGGGAGAATGTCCCAAACCCTAATTTTTCTCTCTCTAGGGGTTTTCTAAGCTGAAACCAAGGAAAGAGGACACTTGGATCAAGGTTTCAATTGGATTCCCTTCAGAGATTGAAGATTGGGCGAGGTTCGTTGATTGGTTTCCAAATCGAGTAAGAGGAACAAGAATCGATTCAATTCGAGCAAGAGGAATTGGGGCTGTTTACTCTTATCCAAGGGTGTAATCGGGTTTCTCTACCTTTAATCATTGTTGTAACTGAATTCTTGTGGATTTTGATAATGAACATGATTAGCTAGATTGATTAAATCCATTGGGATTTCTTTACTATGTTGGCTTAGTATTATATTGTTGGATTGTTTGGGTTAGTTTTGTGTGATTGAGAAGTCCATTTGGCAATTGGAATTTTGAATAGCAAGAACTGGTTAATAATCGCTTAGAGATAAGGATAATTAACTAGCCGGATTAAGAATTAACAAAGCTTAATAGAGGCGGATTAAAGCTTAATGCTAATTTAAGAATCAATCGTTAGGAAGAGATTCCAACTTTAGGTTATTAGGTTTAGGAATTCGGTTATCTCGAGAGAAACCGAATTGATTAAGTATCTCTTTATTAGCATAATTAGACTCATTAATCCTTTATCTTTTGTTTGATTGCCAACTAGTTTAGGTTCCCTTTAGGTTTGCTTTCCTGTCTTGGTTATTTTTTTTTATCAATTACTCCTGCATCTCCCTTAGAACTTAGCTTGTGGCTATTAGTTAGTTTAGAAATTATTCATCATTTATTTTAGGTTAATATAACAAAGAACAAATGAGTAACTCTTGGCTTTCACTTTCCCGAGGAATACGACCTTGATACTCGCCATTAGACCTTAATACTCGAACAAGTAGCACACATCATATAGCTTAGAAATTTCATTTATAATCATCAAGCAAATCAAGCATAATCAAGTAAAAGAGTAAGAAAGCTCTCTTTAGAAAAGCTCTCCAAGTTGTCTTTAGCTCTCTTTTGTTCTTCTTGCCATCCTAGATAGCATTTTGCCTAGCATTCGAAGAGTAAGGCTGACTAGCTTACTTGTCTGTGAGAAGAAAGTAGCTAGTGTCGCACGGTTCGTTGGTAGAAAGATCAAGCCCGTGACACCCGGGACGGGGCGGGAGGGGGCTAGGGTTTTTGCGGGCCAATTTCATGGATAGAGATGCCTATCTTGTAGCTCAGACATGCCCCCATGTCCAGCCTCCCCAGCCCTCCAAGGGGGTGAGGCATATTGCACCCGCCTAAAGAGGCTAAGAAGCCTGTTGAAGTCTATCAGGAGGAGAGATCACTATGTTCCACCAATCACACCCTCCCTTTAAGAAATTCATTTCAAGGAATTTTAGTTTGATTTTTTATACATATGTTAAGGATAGTATAATATACCACCAGAAAAATTTTAAAAAAAAATTGAGCACATTTAGTATTTTTTTATTTTTTAAATATTAAAAATTGAGAAATTCATAAAAGATAGAATTTACATAAAAAATCACCATTTTTTGTGGAGGACCCTTAGAAAATATGTAAAAATTATTGGAGTTATCATTGGTACATTTTCTTTAAAAGTGCATGCTCAACTTGTGAGATATTGGCTTAAATGGCAACTTCGCATGTTGTGATCGGGCTATAATAGACAACCAAGTAGCAAACTTAGTATTCAATGATCCTCTTGATTTCATAAGAACTTTACAACTTTTTTAGGCTCCCTAGAATATATTGGGGTTGATATATTGTTAGGAAAAGGCTATGGGAGCATCAAATGTGGTGGTGGCGGAGTGCCGCAGCACGGGCTCGAAAACTGGCCAACAGAGGTTCACTACAGCTAATTTCTCACCAATAGAGGTTCACAGCGAAGGATTCTTGCCCACAAAGGATGGCACGTGCAGCGCATAATGGAGCTGCGAGGATGTGCTGCCAACAGGCCCGTGCCTGGGAGGATTTTGGCCAACATGTGCGCTAGACTGCGAGGGTTCCTGGCCAACGGGCTGTGCCTATGAGGATGCTCGCCCAAGGGAGGTTTACCTTAGGAGGATTCTAGCCAACGCGTGCAATAGGATGCTAGGGTTCCTGGCCAACGGGCTCGTGCATGCGGAGTCGCTCGCCAACAGTGGCTGGCTTGCGTGTGAGGATTCTTGCTAATGGACCCGCGTTGGCTCGCCAGTGGTGGCTTACTAGCGTGCGAGGATTTTCAACAACGAGCCCGACAGGTGCACTAGCTGGCATGCGAGGATTCTCACTAATGGGATCGATGGGCGCGCTGCCTTAATAATGCGGGGCTGGCACTCGAGGATTCCTCGCCAAAGGGACCGATTGGCGCGTTGCCTCAGTAATAGGGGGCTGGCACTCGAGGATTCCTCGCCAACTGGCCCGATAGGTGGGATGACTGGCATGCTATGTTACTCGCCAAAGGGCCCGTGGATGCGAGGCTAGCACGCGATGCTAGCACTCGAGGATTTTTTGCCAACGGGCCCGTGCATGCGGGTTGACTCGCTAATGGTGGCTGGCGGGCATGCGATGTTACTTGCCAGCAGGCCCATTAGGATTTTTTGGCAACACAGTACAAACGAAGGAAAGTTTCGAAGCAAAGTTGCTTGCTTAGGGACCTTTATGCCAAATATAGTAAAAATTATGCACTTTTTGGCTAGGAGCACACCTCTATGCCATTGCACATGATTCTTAGTCCAAATGAATTTTTGGACTGTGATGTGACTTGTTCCTCGGGTCCTGTGCAAGGAGACTGTCACGACCCCACCCGTGGGCCCGTGACCGGCACTAGGGAATGGGTAGGCTTAAGGCCACCGAAACCCATAGTAAGCCTGACACTCACTGATTTAAACAAATCTCATCTCAAATTAATATTATTAAAGCCACAATTTATCTTAATAGTTACACTTTGCAAAATTACTTCGGTCTACCAGAAAAACTAGGCGAGACCCGAAGCTCAGAAAAAATTTACAACTGATACATTTACTATTACTACTGCGGAGAATCTAAGATTTACCAATTTACATACCAAATCAAATACATCACCCGATGATGAAGGAGTCGGATTCTTTGAATAAGAGTCGGCGGGAGAACTAACAATCATGAATCCGAAAAAAATAAATGGAGTATGGGTCTAGAGTGAGTTAAAATCAAATAATCTAGAGACTATTGCTTCTTCTAAAAAAAAAACATAGATTATTCAAATCAGTATATCAAACCATACTATTTCCTTCACATAAAATATTAATCATTCGAATCAAAATGTCAACCATGCACGTAAATACAATCCATATTATAGTCATACCATAATAAATTAATAAATAAATAAATAAAAATATATTTTTACTTTTACGGGACGAGTGGCTCAGTAGAACCCTAAACCCCAAAATCTAGTAGCCATTCGGCTCTCATAATGCAATAAAATCGGGCGCCCGAGAGCAATGCTCGACCGGGGACCTTACCTCCACCGTCTGGTCACTTAAGTATCCAAATAAACCGGCCTCCAGAGCAATGCTCGACCAGGGACCTTACCTCCGACGAATTTACACAAATCAGCCCAGAGCCATGCTCGACCGGGGCAAACCCATGAAAATCTTATTACATGTCCATGATCATTACCAAGTGCGCGTCGATGTAACCTATCAGGCGGCATGTTCTACAAGCCACGTTTCCCAAGACACAATCATCCATTTAATAAATATCATTGTATAATGAAGTCATTCAACCATATCAAATTAATGATTAACAATTAAGAGTAAAACATCAGGCAGCTCAGGTGAAAAACTGATAATATTTGGAATTATTATAACATTACTATAATAATACTCATATTATCTTCAATAATTAATAATCCAGTAAAATTAATTACGTTGAGATATTAGTAACCATGTTAAACATAAACTTCCAAAATAGCAATGATTAAATGACTTTAACTCACAGAATTGGGCGACCTCCTAGCTCTGCTCCGGTGCCTCAGTTGGAGCGAGCCGAACAGACAGATCATCTAATCACGGAAAACAATTTATCAAAACGCTGAAACAATCGATCATTAATCCTAGGTCTAGACTCCTAGGACTGACTGTCTAAGAATCTCGTCTCAGGAGAATTCTACCGAAAATCCGGCAGAACCTCCCCAACAACACGAACATTACCCCCCGTAAAAACGGGTCCAAGACCTGCCAGAAGAACACTTCAAATATCCAACAATTTAAACAACGGGAGTCGGGTCCCCAAACTTCACTATTTCCGACTCATGCACACATGACAAAATCTGAGGCAAGCAAACTGACACACAATTATTTATGACTCACAAATATCATCAAATACTCAATATAACCTAATAGACACAATTAAACCAAGAATTTCTAAAATTAACGGGCCAAAGAAAATTACCGAGGGCAGCTCGATCGCTCGGCGACTACGACCCACCACGGAGGTCCGAGTCGGCGATCCGAACACACCATCGGACTCACAACGACGGCCGCGATGACGATCCACCTTCCGATTTTCGATCCGACACCCGATTATCCGAAGAGATTTGCGGACGATCTCGACCGTCGATTTGCAAACGAAGCCCGATCGCCACGGAACCGGTGCCATCGCAAAGCTTGAGCAGAGGAGAGTCGGGATATGCCCTCCGATCGTCCATCCTCACTTGAAGCTCGCCAAAAAGCCCAAAATATCGGCTGCCTCCACTTGGGAACTCTCTCCTCCGCCACCAAACCAAGACGCCACTACGCGAAAGGAAGCTCTCCAAGGGCCGATCGCCACCAAGATCGGTACCGGAAGGCCACGGAAATGGCGAAATGGCGCCGGAAGCCATTGCCTTCTTTGCGCGCTTCCGCTTCTCCACCGCCACCATCGTGCTAGCCGCTTGACGTGCGCTCCTTGACGTCAGGCCGCCTCGGCGGCCTCCGGCGTCCATCCACCATGGGCCGACGCCCCTCTCTCTCCTCCCTTTCTTCCTCTTCCTTCTTTCTTTTCTCTCTCCCCAATTTTCTTTCCTTTCAATACCGACATTAGGCCCCCGAACTTTTCCTTATTACAATTTAGTCCCTCAACTTCCTTAATTACTTACAATTTCATCCATCAAAATTCCAATTTGATCCCCAAACTTCTTTTTAGCCTTTCAATAAGCCCCTAACTATTTAATTTGGGCCAAATCCAAATTATTGAAAATACATAATTACATAAATACCCCTGACCGACATATTTATTTACAAAAATACCAAGCTCACAAATTTCCATTAAACCCTCATAAAAATAACATTATACTGTCAATCCTTATTCCAAAATAAATTTCCAATTAAATCCTACACACAATTAAATTAAATTAAATAATCAATTTCCAACTTAAAATTTAATACTACTAATCAATTATAATACAAATTTTTCCAAAATTCTTTTATAAAAATATCCCTTACAATTTCTACCATAATTTTTCAATATATAATTTTACTTATATAAATATGCATTTGGGAAAATTTTGAATAACTAAATAAAAAAATATAATTTATTCCTCAAATAATTTATTTAAATAACTCCTTAAAAATCAAACTAATTGGATATGGAAAAATAATTCATTATTAAACATATAAAAATTCGGGGTATTACAGAGACTTGCCCCCCGTGCTGCATTGCGTTAAGAAATTACTTTAAGCATCCATAGTGTAGGGGACTTGCATGCAGCATTGGCTAGAATTTAGATGTGTACTCAAGTCCACTGAATTTGTAGAATTACTTAGGATTTTAGGACTTGGGACTTGGCCCCCGTGCTGCATAGTGTGGGGGACTTGTATGCAGCACTGGCTAGAACTTAGATGTGTTCTCAAGTATGCTGAGTTTGTGGAATTACTTAGGATTTTAGGACTTGGGACTTAGAGAATTTATGGACCTTGGAGCGTGGAACCCGAGGGCCATTATTTTAAGAATAAATTGATTTTGATTTTGCATGTGGGAGCAGGGGAGGGACGAATTAGAGCGACGAAGGGCTAAATCTTAGTGGATTGTGATAGCAAGGCCACTCTGCCACTTACAATACCCTATCACGTATTTAAGTCTTCTGCAAAGGATTTAGTCCGCCGCCCGATGGAAATTGTAATTCAAGGCGGCCTGCGCGGCTCGTTCACCGTGAGGGCTTAGCCAATGAAACATGCTTTTGGGACCTGGAGGGCCCCTACTACTAGTTGGCAAATGAGCGATGGATGATGCGTCGATTCTGGCCCAGATTCTGACTTAGAGCCGTTCAGTCATAATCCAACGCACAGTAGCTTCGCACCACTGGCTTTTCAACCAAACGCAATGACCAGTTATGCGAATCAACTGTTCCTCTCGTACTAGGTTGAATTAGCATTGCAACACAATCATCAGTAGGGTAAAACTAACCTGTCTCATAACTGTCTAAACCTAGCTCATATTCCCTATTGGTGGGTGAACAATCCAACACTTGGTGAATTCTGCTTCACAATGATAGGAAGAGCCAACATCGAAGGATCAAAAAGCAACGTTGCTATGAACGCTTGGCTAGAACAAGCCAGTTATCCCTGTGGTAACTTTTCTAACACCTCTAGTTTCAAATTCTAAAGGTCTAAAGGATCAATAAGCTATGCTTTTGCGGTTTGTATTCATACTGGAAACTAGAATTAAACGAGCTTTTACCCTTTTGTTCCACACGAGATTTCTATTCTCGTTGAGCTCATCTTAGGACACTTGCGTTATCTTTTAACAGATATGCCGCCCCAGCCAAACTTGGGTCCAAAAAGAGGGTCGTAGCCCCACTTCTGATTCATGGAATAAGTAAAATAATGTTAAAAGTAGTGGTATTTCACTATCACCGGTTAAGGCTCCCACTTATCCTACACCTCTTAAGTAATTTCACAAAGTCGGACTAGAGTTAAGCTCAACAAGGTCTTCTTTCCTTACTAATTCCCCCAAGCCCGTTCCCTTGTCTGTGGTTTCGCTGGATAGTAAACAGGGACAGTGGGAATCTCGTTAATCCATTCATGCGCATCACTAATTAGATGACGAGGCATTTGGCTACCTTAAGAGAGTCATAGTTACTCCCGCTGTTTACCCGCGCTTGGTTGAATTTCTTCACTTTGACATTCAGAGCACTGGGCAGAAATCACATTGCGTGAGCATCCACGCAATGCTTTGTTTTAATTAAACAGTCAGATTCCCCTTGTCCGTACTAGTTCTGAGTCGATTGTTCAACGCCTAGGGAAGGACTCTGAAGAGGCTGTTCCCAATCCGTTCCCCGGTCGACACGTATCGACCCGCTTTCGCCTTGAGAGCAGCTCGAGCAGTCTGCCGACAAGCGACAGGTTCATGATTGGGACCCTCGGGCGCAGCCCTTAGAGCCAATCCTTTTCCCGAGGTTATGGATCCATTTTGCCGACTTCCCTTGCCTACATTGTTCTATCGACTAGAGGCTGTTAACCCTAGAAACCTGATATAGTTATAAGTACGACTGGGTGTGGATAGCACTCGGTCCTCTAGATTTTCATGGGCTGCTGGGGGCCCACCAGACACCATACGACATGCGGTGCTCTTCCAGCCGCTAGACCCTACCTCCGACTGAGTCGTTTCCAAGGTAGGCGGGCTGTTAAATAGAAAAGATAACTCTTCCCGAGGAATTAAATGTGGTGGTGGCGAAGTGCCGCAGTACAGGCTTGAAAACTAGCCAACAGAGGTACACTGCAGCTGATTTCACACCAAAAGAGGTTCACAGCGGAGGATTCTTGCCCTCGCGGGCTGGCACACCCAACGCACGATGGAGCTGCGAGGATCCACTGCTAATGGGCCTGCGCCTGCGAGAGTTCTAGCCAATGCGCGCGCTAGGCTGCGAGAGTTCCTGGCCAATGAGCCCACGTCTGTGAGGATGCTCGCCTAAGGGAGGTTTACTTGAGGATGACTCTGGCCAATACGTGCGCTAGGGGGCTAAGGTTCCTGGCCAACGGGTCCGTGCTTGCCGAGTGGCTCACAGCATGCGAGTATTCTTGCCAACGGGCCAGACGGGCAGGGTCGCTCGCCAGCAGTGGATGTTGGCATGTGAGGATTCTCGCCAAAGGGCCTAACGGGTGCATTAGATGGTGTGCAAGGATTCTCGCCAACGGGTCCGACAGGTGCATTGGGTCGCCAGAAGTGGCTGGCTGGCGTGTGAGGATTCTTGCCAACGGGCCCGATGGGCGCACTGCCTCGGTAATAGGGGGCTAGCACTCAATGATTCCTCACCAACTGGCCCGATGGGCGGGCTGGCTGGCACGCGATGTTACTTGCCAACAAGCCCATGCATGCGGGCTAGCGTGGGATATTTGTTGCCAACGAGCCCGATAGGCGCGCTACCTTAGGAATGAGGGGCTAGCACGTGAGGATTTTTCGACCACGGGCCTATGTATATGGGTTGGCTCGCCATGGTGGGTGGCCGCAAAGGATTCCTCGCCTACGGTCCCGTCAGGATTTTTTGGCAACTCAGCACGGGCCCGTCATAATTTTTCGGCAACACAGTATGATCAAAGGAATGCTTCGAAGTGAAGTTGCTTAAGGACCTTTATGTCGAATATAGTCAAAATCATGCACTTTTTGGCTGGGAGCACACGCTTATGCCATTGCACATGATTCTTAGTCCGAATGATTTTTTGGGCTATGATATGACCTGTTCCCGGGTCATGTGGAAGGAGACTTGGCCCCCGTGCTACATTTTGCATTAAAAATTTACTTTAAGCATCCATAGTATGGGGCCCATGCATGAAATGTATCATCGACTGGATCCAAAGTCCTCGCAACAGGGAGTGCGCATAAGCTTTCGCCACACGAGGTTAGGCAATACAATTGAATGACATGCCCTCTCAGTGGAACATCCGCCTAATAACATGCCCAAGCTCAGAGATCATCTCCAACCTTACGTCCATGCAAGATTTGCATCGTTGAGAAGATACAACCTTGTGTGCCTGGTGATGGTGTTAGCTAGTGGGGACTGTAGCCATCTATTTGCTCTATCCCTTAAGGAAAATGGAAACAGCCTAAGCCGAATAGCACCATCGGTTGTCCCATTAATCTTGAAGGTATCATATATCTCCAAGAAATTCATGATGTGGGCATTACGATCTTCACTGGGCAAGCCCCCAAACTATACACTCTGCTGCACCATCTAAATGACGTTGGCTTAATCTCGAAATTGTTTAGTGCAACCGGTGGCCCCAATATACTAGTATGCATCCCCTCTAAGGAAGGTATAGCAAACTCGTACATCGTCTTGTTTGCTTCAGCGACGTTGTTGTTGTCGTCTCCCATATCTATTGGTATATGTACAGGAATTTCAATATGCTCCTCCTCCTCCACGTCTAATCGCTTCCTCAGCTACCTGAGGCATCGCTCTGGTTCGGGCAGAGGGTCTACTGGTAGAGGATTAGAACTACCTAAATTGAATAAGGTAGCAACAACCCAAACAAATAAATGAATGAATAAATTAACAAAAAGAAAGTAATGACAAAAGTAGATAAGAGAAATGGTTGAATTAACAAATAGCAAATTTCACTCTAGTTTTCAAACAAAATTCCTCGGCAACAGCACCAAAAAATTAATGTGATGCTTATGCAACTACAACTAAGGCATGAACCTCTCGATGTAGCCTAGCACAACGGCGAGTATTAAAAATATTATATTTCTTAGGAAAGTGAAATCCTAGAGTTACTACTTCATTCCTTGTTATCTATCCTAAAATTAATAATGGAGGTTTCTAAATTTACTAATGACTAAAAGCTAATTCTGAATGTACTGCAAGAATGAATGAGCAAAGAGAATAATCAAGACAGGAAAGCAAACCCAAAGACAACCTAGACTAGTTGGCAACCAAACAAAGGATAATAGATTGTTAAGTCCGATTATGCTACCCGTGGATGGATTCTAAACTGAATTCGGTTTCCCTCTGGAGACAACCGAATTCCTAGACCTAAGAATCTAAAGTTGGAATCTCTTCATAACAATTGATTATTAAGTTAGCCTTAAGCTTTAATCCACCTCTATTAAGCTTTGTTAATTCTTATTTCGGCAAATTAATTAACCTTATCTCTAAGTGAAAATTAACTTGTTCTTGAACTTAAATTTCCAAACTCAATTAGAAGTTCTCAATTGCTAAAAGAATTCTATGAACAGTAATCAATACATTGAATGTAACGAAAACTGGCTCTTTATTATTAATTGCAAAAAGAATACAAGAAAAGAAACTTTAAACAATCTTAACAATTCAGTACAAAGCCAATATAGCAAGGAACCCCAATGGGTTTAATTAATCTAGCTACACATGTTCATGTCTAAAATTAATAAGAATTCAATTATAATGAAAGAATAAAGAAATTGAAATATATACACCCTTTTCCTAGAATTGGATGAACAACTCAAAGCCTTGATCTACACTACAATTGATCTCTAAAATGCCTCTTGATTGCTCCAAAACTCCTATTCAATCTTCAATTGAATCTCAATAGTCACGAATCTAATGTCAAAAGGTGAAATCAGTCTCTTGGAAGCCGCCTCAGGATGTCCGAAACGTGTCTTGAGAAATTATAGGGGAACATAAAGAGTCAAAATCGCCCATCCTCTCTTTTTTTGCTCGTTCAATTTTATACTATATGCAAATACGGGCATGTTTGAAGCCCGTGTTCCTAAACATGGGCCATGTTCAGGCTGTGTTGGTCTCCAAATGACATAAGGAACTGAATCGATCAAGAGCGTGTTCTGACCCGTGTTACCCACACGGGTTGTGTTCTCGAATGTAGCAAGGGCGTGTCCTTGCCCGTGTTAGCCAACACGAGCCATGCTTTGAGGCGTGTTACCCTCGGAAACCGTGTTGCTTCAAAGTGCTTAAGCTAGACAGCTTGGAATTTCTGCATGGGCTCAAACACAGGCCGAATTAACTTCCCAAAAGTCAACCCAAGGGTCAAATGCCTCTGATTACGTCAGTTTTCGACCGGAATTGATCTAAAATTGCTCAACACTGATGATGGACCTATATAATCTCTTGGAATACAAAGGACACGAAACACGGGTGATCTTCGAATAAAAACACAATACATGCTAAGAAAATGCACAATAATATGCAAGCAAACATATGTAAAACTATTGATATGCTATTTATGTAGCTACAATCTAAGGCAGTGAACCTATCAATACAGTCTAGCACTAATGGCGAGTATCAAGGTCATATTCTCGGGAAAGTGAAAACCCAGAGTTACTACTTTGTTCTCTATTATATTAGCCTAAAATGAATGATGAATAATTTCTAAATTTAATAATAACTACAAGCTGAGTTCTAAGTGAGATGCAGGAATGAATGGATAAATGAAACAACCAAGACAAGAAAGAAAACCTAAAGGGAACCTAAACTAGTTGGCAATCAAACAAAAGATAACAAATTGACAAGTCCAATTATGCTACCCGTGGATGAATTCTTAACTGAATTCCGTTTCTCTCTCTTGAGATAATCGAATTCCTAAACTAAAGAGCCTAAAGTTGGAATCTCTTCCTAACTATTGATCCTTAAATTAAAATTAAGCTTTAATCCGCCTCTATTAAGCTTTGTTAATTCTTAATCCAGCTAGTTAATTATCCTTATCTCTAAGTGATTATTAACCGGTTCTTGCGATTCAAATTTCCAACTGCCAAATGAACTTCTCAATCACACAAAGCAATCTAAACACCACAATTCATAACGTCTCATGAATAATGCATTATCTTATTAATACTGAAAACAAGAAGGATGCAAAACTAAACTCAAACAATCCAACAATTCAATACTAAGCCAACATAGTAAACAAATCCTAATGGATTTAATCGATTTAGCTACTCATGTTCTTGTTTAAAACAACTAGGAAATCAATTATAATAAAAGAATAACAAAAATGAAAAATATACACCCTTTTCTCTTGAATTGGATGAACAGCTCCAAATCTGAATCAGCACTACAATTAGTCTCCCCAATTGCCCCTCGATTTACTCCATTCCCGTCTTTGCAACTCTCTTCCGAACTCAGTACTCTACAAAAACCGAACTAGCTGCCAAATCTCTCCCTACTCCTTTCTCACCCTAGCTTAAGAAATCGTTTTCCTTATATAATTGTCCCAGCACGGCCATGGTCAGGTCGTGCTGGTCCGCAAGGCTGGAGTCTAAGACGTGCTGAACCTTCGGATCTTGCAAAATAGGTCTTCTTCCTAGCTGTACCCTCGTCGGTGTTGAGCCACCAAGGGCGGTGCTAGAGGCCGTGATAGCCTCGAAAACCATGCCAAAAACACCACATTTGAGGATCAAAGGCTAATGGGTTGAGCACGGCAAAAGTCTAAGCCGTGCTGATCAGCACGGCCTTGACCTAGGCTGTGCTCAATGTTTGAAATGCGAGCCCTTGTCCAATTTTGATGAATTCCCATCCGTTTCGCATGTATTGATCTAAAATTGCTCAAACACTAATCATGGACCTATAAATTCTCCTAAAATGCAAAAGAGCACAAAACACGAGTGATCTTGGAATAAAAGCACAATAGTTGCTAAGAAAATACATAATAATATGCAAGCAAATATGTGTAGAACTATGCACATCAACTATGCACATCATTAATCTTAGATGGACTATTTATCATGATAAGGCCCAATTATGCAAACCTAAATCTAATACGGCCTAACTGACCTAACTAAAACATGGTAAAACCCATTAGGTCTATATTGATTTTAGAATTTAAGCCCAATTACCATTGATTAGCCTAATGGACTATAATTTTCATGTTAAGTTTAATTTTAACCTAAAGTTTGTATTTTTTTAATTAAGCAGTCATGTTACAAATTTTTGACATGCATTAAACTAAAATTAAACAAAAATAAAGTGCAGAAAGTAAATCTAACTTTTATAATCCAACCTACAACTAAAAGGAGAGAAATAAAAAGCCTAAAACTAAATACACTACATGAATAACTTAAGAAATAAGTCAAATATTCATAAAAATCTAAAAACTAGGGCTGAGGTGAGCTGAGCTGATTGGTTGTGGGTGTACAGTCAATCGGCTCAACATAGAGCTAATTAGCTCTATACTGAGCTGATCGGCTCTCGGGCTTCTCCAGGCTAATGTCTATAGTTCCTTTACTCTGCCCGCGTCCCAAAGCTAATTTCATATGCACAGAAGGTTAAATCAGTTTTGAAATGATGGGCTCTTCATCAAGATTTGCTGGATGCACCCTAATTGCACCAAATTGGGAGTTTTTACCTCCAATTTCTTGCAAAATGATTTAGGGCTATGAAGGGAGAGGAAATCCCCTTTTTGGCGAAATTGAATGCCCATCCGGCGTTTTAAGCCGTTAGATATGTGTTCTCTGGCTTTAAACTTTCTTTCCTATCACTTATATACTAGATGCACACATTATTTGCTCAAAACTCATGAAAAATTGTGAAGAAATGTCAAAAAATCGCGTGCCCTACCCTGTAGAGCATATCCACTCTCTGCTGAGCTAATCAACTGTGCGCATAGTCGATTGGCTCTATGCAGTCTCGATTTGGCTCTATACTGGACCGATCGGCTCTACATAGTCCAAATTGACCATGCATGGGCAAAACAATGTTTTTATGGCATTATTGCACAAAATACCAACAAATAGACATATACTTACCTATTTCTAGTCTTTTCATGCATAAATTGTGTTTAATACCTATGCGTCTAGCTTTTCAGGGTGATGTTGTATTGAACAGGTTTTACCGAGCTCATGAATGGTTTTACGAGCTCCCTAGCTCTGTCCAGGCTAGCTGCCAAATCTCTCCTTGCTCTTTTCTCACCCTAGCTCAAGAAATCGTTTTCCTTATATAATTGTCCCAGCACGGCCATGGTCAGGTCGTTCTGGTCCGCAAGGCCGGAGTCTAAGACGTGCTGAACCTTCGAATCTTGCAAATTAGGTCTTCTTCCTAGCTGTACCCTCGTCGGTGTTGAGCCACCATGGGCAGTGCTAGAGACCGTGATAGCCTCGGAAACCATGCCAAAAACACCACATTTGAGGATCAAAGGCTAATGGGTTGAGCACAGCCTAGGTCAAGGCCGTGCTGATCAGCACGGCCTTGGCCTAGGCTGTGCTCAATGTTTGAAATGCGAGCCCTTGTCCAATTTTGATGAATTCCCATCCGTTTCACATGTATTGATCTAAAATTGCTCAAACACTAATCATGGACCTATAAATTCTCCTAAAATGCAAAAGAGCACAAAACACGAGTGATCTTGGAATAAAAGCACAATAATTGCTAAGAAAATACACAATAATATGCAAGCAAATATGTGTAGAACTATGCACATCATTAATCTTAGATGGACTATTTATCATGATAAGGCCCAATTATGCAAACCTAAATCTAATACGGCCTAACTGACCTAACTAAAACATGGTAAAACCCATTAGGTCTATATTGATTTTAGAATTTAAGCCCAATTACCATTGATTAGCCTAATGGACTATAATTTTCATGTTAGGTTTAATTTTAACCTAAAGTTTGTATTTTTTTAATTAAGCAGTCATGTTACAAATTTTTGACATGCATTAAAATAAAATTAAACAAAAATAAAGTGCAGAAAGTAAATCTAACTTTGATAATCCAACCTACAACTAAAAGGAGAGAAATAAAAAGCCTAAAACTAAATACACTACATGAATAACTCAAGAAATAAGTCAAATATTCATAAAAATCTAAAAACTACGGCTGAGGTGAGCTGAGCTGATTGGTTGTGGGTGTACAGTCAATCGGCTCAACATAGAGCTAATTAGCTCTATACTGAGCTGATCAGCTCTCGGGCTTCTCCAGGCTAATTTCTATAGTTCCTTTACTCTGCCTGTGTCCCAAAGCTAATTTCATATGCACAGAAGGTTAAATCAGTTTTGAAATGATGGGCTCTTCGTCAAGATTTGCTGGATGGACCCTAATTGCACCAAATTGGGAGTTTTTACCTCCAATTTTTTGCCAAAATGATTTAGGGCTATGAAGGGAGAGGAAATCCCCTTTTTGGCGAAATTGAATGCCCATCCGGCGTTTTAAGCCGTTAGATATGTGTTTTCTGGCTTTAAACTTTCTTTCCTATCACTTATATACTAGATGCACACATTATTTGCTCAAAACTCATGAAAAATTATGAAGAAATGTCAAAAAATCGCGTGCCCTAGCCTGTAGAGCATATCCACTCTTTGGTGAGCTAATCAACTGTGCGCATAGCCGATTGGCTCTATGCAGTCTCGATTTGGCTCTATACTGGACCGATCGGCTCTACATAGTCTAAATTGACCATGCATGGGCAGAACAATGTTTTTATGGCATTATTGCACAAAATACCAACAAATAGACATATACTTACCTATTTATAATCTTTTCATGCATAAATTGTGTTTAATACCTATGCGTCTAGCTTTTCAGGGTGATGTTGTATTGAACAGGTTTTATCAAGCTGATGAATGGTTTTACGAGCTCCCTAGCTCTATCCTGGCTACGATTGGCAATATCGGCTTCCGAGGGTTTGTAGCTAAACTTCCTTAAGTCACTAGGAGGACATACCATACCTCTGTCTGTGCCTTGGTCAAGAGGTGGATGGACACTACTCATACCTTCGACACTCTGGTTGGTAAGCTGGCACTTTCCCCTCTCTCATTTATTGCCATCACGGGCATTACTTTCACTAGCACGCCCATGCCATTTGATGATGCGATCCATAATCAGCATTCTGATGTTTGGGAGTGCTTCATTACTGATTTACTCGGGCTCTTGCTAGCATGCAAGAACACATGCTGCATTGGTTACTAGAGCATACCCCTTCACTACTAGGGCTTTATTCCTCAAAATGCTCTAGAGATGGATCAGATGGCCCGAGCCTTTTTTCGCTGTACCTCTTTAGTACCACTTTGTTCAGTGATTGAGAAGATTCACCGAACTTCCATTATTTAGCCCCATTGTGGGATTTGGATCAGGTCTCCTCCTACAATTGGGGATTTGCAGCTCTCGCGTACTTATATCACCAAATGGACATTATTGTTCGGGGCAGTAAGAGGATATGCAGCTTCTAGCACGTGATCGATGTAAGTTATGCTCTAACTTCTCTTTTCTCATTTTTTATTAGTATTTTGAATGCTAGTTCTAGTTTTGCAAGTCTAGGCCTGGAGATCGACCTTCTAGTGGGCTCACAGCCCATCTGCACTTCGCAGGCTTTCCTTTGCTTGAATCGCTGGGGCTCGAGTAAGAGCGTCCTATTGGAGTGAGCCCAGATTCATGTGCACCGCATGTGGATCAACACCTTAACCTAGGACCAGCTAAACAAAATTTTATTAGTCATGTTCACAATTTATGTACATTTATAAGTATGAGAGAATAATGACATAAAAAGTTATATAATTATGAATGTTAGAAAATAACCCTATAAGAGGGGTATATTTATAAATATGAGAAAACAACTCTGCAAGAAAGATATATCTTTTAGGTTGTGAAAACACCCCAATAAGAGAGATTTTATTTATGAGTATGTGAAAACAACACCCTAAGAGGGGTATGTTTTTTATTAAGAGAAAATAACCCAGTAAGAAGTGTATATTTTAGAGTATGAGAAAACAACCCCGTAGAAGGGGTATATTTGTAAGAATGACGAAACAACCCGGTAACAGGGGTATATCGTTAGTATGAGGAAATAATACCATAAGAGGGGGTACATTTGTGAGTATAAGAAAATAACTCCATAACAAGGATATATTTATGAAATTTTGAAAAACAACCATGTAAGTAGGATATATTTGTGAGTATGAGATAACAACCGAGTAAAAGAGGGTACATATGTAAATATGAGAAAACAACATTGTAAGAGGCATATATTTTTTAGTATGAGAAACAAAACAATAAAAGGAGTATATTTTTTAGTGTGTGAAAACAACCACATAAAAGGGGTATCTTTATTAGTATTAGAAAACAACCACGTAAAATATGATATATTTATGAGTATGAGAAAACAACCCCATAAGAAGGGTGTATTTGTAAATATGAGAAAATAGTTTTGCAAGAGGTGTATATCTTTGAGTATGTGAATACAATCCCACAAGAGGACTATATTTGTAAATATGACAAAACAACCCCGTCAGAGGGACATATCTTTTAGTATGCAAAAACAACCCCGTAAAAGGGATATATTTGTTAGTATTAGAAAAGAACCCTATAAGAGGGACATATCTTTTAGTATGCAAAAACAACCCCGTAAAAGGGATATATTTGTTAGTATTAGAAAAGAACCCTATAAGAGGGGTATATTTATAAAAATGAGGAAACAACCCGGTAAGAGTGGCATATTTATAAGTATGAGAAAACAACCCCGTAAGAGGGGTACATTTGTGAGTATGAAAAAAAAACTTGTAACACATATATATTTGTAAACATTGGAAGAAAACCCCATAAGATGGTTTATATTTATGAGTATGAGAAAACAATCCTGTAACAGGGGGGTACATGAACGAGTATGAGAAAATAATCACGTAGGGGGGGCATATATATGAGTATGAGAAAACAACATTGTAAGAGACATATATTCTTTGGTATGTGAAATGAACAAAATAAGACGGTATATTTTTTTGTATGCGAAAACAACCCCGTAAGAGTGGTCTATTTGTGAGTATGAGAAAACAACACCATAAAAAGTGATATAATTATTAGTGTGAGAGAAAAACCATAAACGAGGGGTATATTTATAAATATGAGAAAATAACCCTGTAAGAAAGATATCATTTTGAGATTGTGGAAACACCCCAATAAGAGGGGCTGTATATGTAAGTGTAAGAAAACAACACCATAAGAGGGTGTATATTCTTTACTAAGAGAGAACAATCCGTCAACACTGATTGTTAAACATTTGGTCTCCTTTGACAATTCATCAACAAAAACTTGACTTGGTTGTCTATCTAACCTTTTAGGCTTAGGTTTATACGAATAAAATTTTTATCTACAATCTTCATAACGATTATCTCTTTGACCCTACAATATATCATAAGACTGATAAGAAAGATTTCGACATTATCTAATAAACTCATCCTGATGAAACATTTTCTTTTTTTATGATAATAAAAAAATGAAAAGAATTGAAGAACAACTAAAAGAGATTAATAAGAAGAAACAACAAAAATTTATTTTATGAACACAAAGGTGTAAACTTTAAAAAGAAAGAGTACTTAGAAGGAAAAAATTTGAAATAAAAAGAATTCGGCACAAATAGAGAAAGTGAGAAGAAGATGAGAAACTTCAATAAACACAAAATATAATGATAAGCAAACCTCAATTGAAGCAAGCTCTGATACCAAATGATAGGAAATCATCATCTTAGCAACCATACACCCCAATAATTAATGAGTTATAATACATATGGAATGCAAGAAATCACCTTCCAATCAAGATGATTCCAAATTCCAAGGATCTCCTCAAGTGAAGTTAGGAAAAACTAGTTCCAACGGTGAAACTAGCACTTGAGTTCAACTCCAAATGCCACAAACCAAGTATGATTTGATAAGTTAAGAATCAAACATAAGATTTTGGTTAGAGAGCGCCATAAACTAAAAAATAGTTTGATAAGTTCAAAGTTCATGCAAGAACTTAAACAAAAATACTCATAAAGAGTATATAAAGACTATCATTCATCAACTTATTTTTACAAATGAATTTGGCTTTGATATTTATAGCCAAAACAAGATAAAACAACCCTAAATGGATGTCTTTTGAGCTCTCCCATGTTTTGCTCTTTAATCCCTACTAAAACTCATTAAAAATGGTTGATTCTACTCATTTGGTAACTCCTAAATGACAAGTCATCATATGCTCTCATTTGTAACTCCATATGACAACTATACAACATATGTATAACTCACACTTAATAAATAATCCTTAATTAAATAAAGATAAACTAAAATAATTACTTAAGCTAAAACCTGAAATGATAAGAACCCAAATAAGCATGAATTAAGCCCAAAATCCTAATCATGACCGAATGGCTTTTATTCTTCAAAATGGGTTGAATGCCTCATTATAAGATGGGATTCTTCTTTTCATGCATGAGTTGCATTTCCATAATGGACGTTTTGGTGCATGCCTTCAGAATGGAATCTCATGGCAACCTTGATTCATATCAAGTGGTGTTGTGAAGGTAAATAAGCAAGTGCTAATTTCTTTGTCCATTAGGAGATATAAGGATGAGGTGCTTTGTAATGTGGTTCCATGTATGTTGGACATGTTTTGTTGGGTAGACCTTGGCAATATGATAGGCGTGTGATTTATGATGGATTCACGAATCAATATTCCTTGACTATTGATAGACAAAAGTTCAATCTTGGAGCATTACATGCCAAGCCCTTTTTTGATGAGCACATGAGAATTAAACAACATATGAAGAGCTTGAATCTTGATTTGGGGAAAATTTAGGGAGGGAGCAAGAAATAGTGAAAAAAGAAAATGGTGAGGTAAGTGGTAAAAATGAGTGTAATGGGAAACATAAGGTGAGAGAAAACAAGGGAGACGAGAGTGAAAGAAAAATTAATATGTATGCAAAGCCAAGTGATGTGACAAAAATACTAACATTGAGGCAGCCTTTACTTGTACTCATATACAACAAAGTTTTGATGATTTCTATCGATTTTAACAAGGATTTTCCTAGTGTTGTTCTTGAGCTTTTGCAGGAATATGGAGACTTCTTTCCTGAAGATGTGCCTAAAGGATTACCACCAATTCGAGGAATTGAACATCTTATTGATTTCATTCCGGGTGCAAGCATACCAAATAGGCCAACATATAGATGCAACCCCGAGGAGACAAAAGAAATACAAAGGCAAGTGAGTGATCTTATGGATAAAGCATATGTAAGGGAAAACATGAGTCCATGTGTGGTTCTTGTAATTTTAGTGCATAGAAAAGATGGTTCATGGAGGATGTGTTTTGATCGTCCTGCCATCAACAAAATAACGGTAAAGTATCGTCATCCTATGCCTAGGCTAGATGACATGTTGGATGAATTGCACGGTGCTTATGAGTTTTCTAAAGTGGATTTAAAATCTGGATCTAATCAAATAAGAATGCGTAAGATGGAGAACCGCTTTCAAAATAAAATATGGATTATATGAGTGGTTAGTCATGCCTTTTGCTTTAACTAATGCACCAAGTACTTTTATGCGATTGATGAATCATGTTTTGCACGCTTTCATTGGAAAATTTGTAGTGGTTTATTTTAATAATATTCTTGTGTATATCAAATCTTTAGATGAGCATGTAATACACTTAAAGCTTGTCTTTGATGTGTTGAGGCAAAGACATTATATGCTAATCTTAAGAAATGCACTTTTTGCACTAATAAAATTAGTTTTCTTGGATATATTGTTAATGACAAAAGAATTCATGTTGATCAAGAAAAAGTAAAAGTAATTAGAGAGTGGTCGAAACCTACTAGTGTGCATGATATTAGGAGTTTTCATGGCCTTACTAGCTTTTATAAGAGATTTATTAAGGATTTCTCTACAAATGATGCACCTTTAATTGAATGTATTAAAAAGAATGTGGCTTTCAAGTAGGGAAAAGAATAAGATGATGCTTTCAACTAGCTAAATGATAAACTTAGTTCAGCACCTTTAGTTGCTTTGCCTGACTTTCCTAAAACCTTTGAGGTTAAGTGTGATGCAAGTGGAATAGGTATTGATGGAGTCTTGATGCAAGAAGGAAGACTAATTGCATTCTTTAATGAGAAGCTAAGTGGAGCAAGTCTAAACTATCCAACTTATGACAAAGAATTTTATGCTTTGGTAAGAGTTTTAGAGACATGGCAGCACTATCTTTGGTATAAGGAATTCATTATACACACCGACCACGAGTCTTTGAAATATCTCAAAGGACAAGGGAAGCTAGGCCGTAGGCATGCTAAATGGGTGGAATTTATTGAATCCTTTCCATACATCATCAAGTACAAACAAGGTAAAGAGAATGTCATTGCTAATGCTCTATCTAGAAGGTATGCTCTAATTTCTACAATTGATGTAAAATTATTGGGTTTTGAGTTCATTAAGGAATTATATAATTCAGACTAAGATTTTGCTAATGTATATGGGGCATGTGAGAGAGGGGGTTTTGACAAGTTCTAGAGACATGATGGTTTTCTTTTTTAAAATAACAAGTTATGCGTGCCTCAATCTTCTTTAAGAGAGTTGCTTGTGAAGGAGGCACGTGGTGGGGGTTTGATGGGGCATTTTAGTGTGAGAAAGACTTTAGATGTTAAGTAATCATTTCTTTACCACAAATGAAAAGAGATATTGAAAAACTATGTGAAAGATGCATCAGTTGTAAACAAGCTAAATCTAAAGTGACGCCTCATGGGTTGTATACTCCACTTCCCACACCTAATGAAACTTGGGCAGATATTCCTATGGACTTTATTTTAGGATTACCTAGGTCAAGGGGAGGGAATCATTCTATTTTCCTTGTTGTTGACAGGTTTAGCAAATTGGCATATTTCATTCCATGCCACAAGACAGATGATGCAACTCCTATTGCAGGTTGTTCTTCAAAGAAATTGTGAGATTGCATGGAGTTCCAAGGACAATTGTTAGTGATAGAGATGTCAAGTTCCTTAGCCAATTTTGGAAGACACTTTGGAGCAAGTTGGGAACAAAGCTTCTATTCTCAACAATTTGTCATCCATAAATGGATGGACAAATAAAGGTGGTTCATAGGACTCTTTCACAACTATTAAGGGCAATAATTCAAAGAAATTTGAAGAATTGGGAAGAATATTTGCCACATGTTGAGTTTGCATACAATAGGAGTATTCATGCTACAACAAATTCTTCACCTTTTGAGGTTGTATATGGGTTCAATCCATTAACTCCTATGGATTTACTGCCCTTACCAATTAATAAGGCTAATTTTGAAGGCAAGTAAAAAACTGAATTTGTTAAAAGCTTACATGAGAAGGTGCATGCTCAAATAGAGAAAAGAAATCAACAAATATGAAAAGCAACATAACAAGGAGAGAAATAAAGTTGTATTTGAGCCGGGTGAGTAGGTTTGTGTCCATTTGAGGAAGGAAAGATTTTCAAGCCAAAGGAAGTCTAAGTTAATGCCAATAGGGGATGGGCCATTCCATGTCCTTGAAAGAATTAATGACAATGCCTACAAGCTAGATTTGCCAAGTGAGTATGGCAATGTGAGTGCTTTCTTTAATGTTATTGATCTCTCTTTATTTGATATAGGTGTTGAAGCTGACAATGAGGTTGATTCGAGGACGAATCCTTACGAGGAAAAAGGGGATGATGCAACAAAGACAAGAACTATAAATGATCCTTTAAGCTTTCAATGAAGTCCAATGACAAGATCTGAGTCCAAAAGGATGTAAGAAGCTTTGTTGGGCTTAATTAAAGATATCTGGAGTGTTCAAACACAACAAGGCTCAGCCCAAGGCTTAGGATTGAAAAAAGGAACCAAAATCATCAATTTTTTAGTGCAATAAGTTTGGGCTGAACTCAAAAGTCCAATACAATTTATTTGAAGCTTTTTTATTTTCATTTTTATTAGGTTTTCTTAACTTAGAGTGTGATTAGTTGTCATTTGGAGTTACAAAATGGATGTACATGATTAGTTGTCATTTGAGAGTTACAAAATGAATGCCATCAATGTAAAAACAACCACTTTTAATGAGTTTTAATAGCGATTTAAGGAAAAAATGTGGGAAAGCTCAAAAGATATCCATTAGGGTTCTTGGTCTTGTTTTGGCTATAAATATCAAAGTCAAATTCATTTGTGAAATTAAATTGATGAATGATAATCTTTATTTATGAGTGTTTATGCTTAAGTTCTTGCATGAGCTTTGAACTTATTAAACTACTTTTAGTTTGTGGCATTCTCTAACCAAAATCTTGTGTTTGATTCTGAACTTATCAAATCGTACTTGGTTTGTGGCATTAGGAGTTGAATTCAAGTGCTATTTTCATTATTAGAACTAGTTTTTCCTAACTTCACTTAAGGAGATTTGTGGATTTTTGAATCATCTTAACTGGAGGGTGTTTTCAAGCATTCCATATGTATCATAACTAAATAGTTATTAGGGTGTATGGTTGCTAAGATGATGATTTTCTATCATTTGGTATTAGAGCTTGCTTCGCCATGTTTGCAAAGCCCTCACTATTGTATACATCTCCTTGTCATAAGTTGGATACCTCAAGGCTGCCCCGTTTAGCGTTTTACTAAAGTAAGCAATTGGCTTTCCGTCTTGCATAAGAACAGATCCAATCCCCGAATCTAAAGCATCACATTTGATATCCTTAATATTACACATGTTTGGATGCTTGATTTTAAGTTATTTTTAGGGCAAATTATGTGTTTGGGATTAGAATCACCCTGTTTTACTTTCATTTGTGTCTCAAGTGTCTGTCTAAGTACATCATCAAAGTTAGAGAGAAATCATACCAAAATCAGGAAGACTATTCAACACTTAGACTGATGCATTAGACTGTTCAACACGTTAGACTAAGCATGTTAGCAAGACGCGTTAGACTGTTCAACATGACTGTGTTGAGAAGCACTGTTAGGGTTAGAGAGTGTGCTTAAATTCCTTACCTATGGTGAGAAGAAACAATATGCAACATGGTTCCTAAGAATAACATAGCCTAGGAGCATGCCCGTACTGAGCAGCACGACCCAAATCTAAGCGGTATTGAAAGAAGGCCAGATGTACAATTTTAGCCCAATAGGCATGGATCCAGGTTGTGTTGGATCCCGAAGCCTGATTTAAAAAAAAAAGAAAAAGAAAGAGAAAGGGATTCTAAAGGGAGAGAACTTTGGAGTATTAAGATAGACTTTGAGAGCAACCTTTCAGACGATCAAGAAGAGAAAAATAGAGATGAATTCCACTTCAACATCATCTAGATAGCTATTCTTGAGGATTGGATTGAAGATTCAAAGGAAAGAAAGAGGAGATCTTGAGCTACGGAGATTGGATTCAGAGTTATTCAAGAGGGGATAGTGTTTCCACCATTTGAGAAAAGGGTGTACATGTTCTTTTCGATTCTTGTTTACTTTGTATTTGATTCTTGTATTAGTTTAATCATGAGCATGTGTAACTAATCTTATTAAACCCATTTGAGGGTGATCTTTAGCTATGCTAGGCTTGTTTTATGCTTAATTGATTGAATTATTAATTTAAGATTATAGTTTTCATTCAAGTATAATAAGATCTATTGTTTCTTCTTCATTATTGAATCAATTTGAGAACTCTTTTATAATTGAGAAATTCAATTGAGTTTGGACAACTACTTTTATGATTAAATGATTTGCATCTTAGAGATAAGTGTAAGAACTCCTTTTTGTACTTATTATGTTGCTTCCCAACTCCTTTATACACTATGGACAGTGTGTCCTTCAAGTGTGGGATGGGTAAGCCGTTGTTTTGGCTTTGCTTTGCTTATGTTTTCCGATTGTTATTTATTGTATTATCGATGATGTATATATTTAGGATACTTAGGATGTTTATTAGCTTTTTAGTTATCTTCGAAAGATTGATAGTTCTGATTATGAGCATGAGATTTTTCCTCGTTGTTTGTTGCTTTTGGAATATTATTGAGCAATTTTTAGTTTATCATAGTGACTGGGCTAAACTAGTGTTACTTGACCATTCTTTAAGTTAGTTAACTTGAATTTGATTAGTTGTTGTGTTTTGTGTATGAATTGATTAAATGATTATTTGATTGATGGTATTTGGACACCTTATGCAAATGTATACACTTAAATTATGAGTTTTTGAACCAAATTGAGCATAGATCATAAATGCTCCTTTTCTTTTGTTTGAGTGTGCATTGTATTCTTCTTATTTGTAGAACTTGCTCGGTAATGCTTTTTAAGGTCACATGAACAATCAAATGTCATGAAATGATAAGGGCACTTAGGATTCACCATTGTAGCCAAAAGCCCACCCCTGAATGTTTTTCATTAGTTAGCTAAGTTTGAGCCTATCCACTTTCTTCATTTTACCATTTTATTTTATCATCACACTTTGTTAAACCTTTCGATTGTTGATCCCTACCCTATTTCTGGAATTTTTGCAATGTGTTCATTGAATTGTTGGATAAAATGTTGGTTTTATTTGCACTTTGAATTCACTAAGTCCTTTAAAAATTTGGTTTAGATGCTCCCTTCAATCCAAAGTAATTCTATTCTATTGTTTCTTCTTCAAAAGAAAAACAAACAAACAAATAAACAGTTCTTTATTGAGTATTCATTCATTTTTCACTTTCTGAGCATCTTGTTTTAGAGACTTGGAACTAAAGTGCATTTAATTATCCTTGTTTGGCATTTAGTCCTTTTTGAGCTGAAATTATGGGCAAGGCATTGTAGAAGTGCAGAAATTATTTACACCTCACTTCCAAATTTCCATACCTAAACCTAAGCCCCATTATAACCCTTGTAAAGACCTTTTGATTGTGATATTTGATTATTTGCAGTATTAAAGATGGGATTTATGAGCAATCCTATGGTAAGTAAGTTGAATATAATTGCTTTGAGGGATTGATGACTACCTTTTAAACACCGAGTGCATAGAGTGATCCCTTGTGAGGCATATGGTTTCTTGAATATTTGATGTCGAATATATTATTTAATTTCTTCATACACTAACATGACAATTACTCTTGTTTAGATTGCTAGTTTAGTTTTTGGTTGAGTTTCAATTTAGGATAGACTAAATGTTTCTTAACTGTAACCTAATGCATGAATCTTAAGGAGGGTTGATTGCATATTTATGAGCTAAACTGTTGATTGCTTGAGGACAAGCAAAAGCTTAAGTGTGGGGTGATTTGATATCTTTGATATTATAAATGTTTTTATGCTTGATTATGAGTTGTTTTTAGGGTAAATTATGTGTTTTTGTATTAGAATCACCGTGTTTTAGTTTCCTTTGTATCTCAGTTGTTTTTCTAGGTACATCACCAAAGTTAGAGAGAAATCGGACCAAAATCGGGAAGAAACGGACGAATCGGGTGCGTTAGATTGTTCAACATGCCCATGTTGAGGAGCACTGTCAAGGTCAGAGGGCATGGTGAAATGCCTTACCCATAGCGAGAAGAAGCAATCTGCAACATGGTTTTCGAGAGTGACACGACCTAAGAGCATACCTGTGCTGTGCAACACGGCCCAAATCCAAGCCGTGCTGAAGAAGGCCATATGTACAATTTTAGATCAACACGACATGGATCACCAGCATTGCCCAAATCCAAGCCCTATTGAATCGCGAAACCTAATTTAAAAGAAAAGGAAAAGAAAGAGAAAGGCATATTCGAAGGAGAGAAGCGAGGGATTCTAAAAAGAGAACTTTGCAATATTCAAGACAGACTTTGAGAGCAGCCTTTCAAATGATCAAGAAGAGAAAAATAGAGACAAATTCCATTTCAACATCATCCAAGTAACTATTCTTGAGGATTGGATTAAAAGATTCAAAGGAAAGAAAAAGGAGACCTTGAGCTGCAAAGATTGGATTTAGAGTTATTCAAGAGGGGATAGCATTTCCACCATTTGAGAAAAGGGTGTTCATGTTCTTTTCGATTCTTGTTTACTTTGTATTTGATTCTTGTAGTAGTTTAATCATAAACATATGTAACTAATCTTATTAAGCCTATTTAGGGGTGATCTTTAGCCATGCTAGGCTTGTTTAGTGCTTAAGTGATTGGATTGTTGATTTAAGATTGTAGTTTTCATTCAAGTATAATATAATCTATTATATCTTCTTCATTGTTGAATCAATTTGAGAACTCCATTGTAATTGAGAAACTTAATTGAGTTTAGACAACTGCTTGCGTGATTAAGTGATTTGCATCTTAGAGATAAGTGTAATAACTTATTGGAATAAGAACTAGACATTCTTATTAGGGGTAATTGATATGCTATTTGTGCAGCTAAAATCTAAGGCATGGAACCTATCAATGTAGACTAGCATAAATGGTGAGTATAATGGTCGTATTCTCGGGAAAGGGTGATCCTAGAACTACTACAGCGTCTTATATTATCTAACTTAACAAAATCGATGAAGTTATTATGCTATGATTAAATATAAACAAGCGGTTAACTAAGTGTCAAATAATCTAAAAAGATTTAGGAAAATAATAGAAGGAAAAGGCAAACCTAAGGGAACCTAAGCTAGTTGGATTTTAGTGAAGATAGAGATTATATTGATTACCAATTGCAATTACCCGTGGATGAATTCTTAACTGAATTCAGTCTCCCTCTTGAGATAACCGAATTCTTAAACCTAATAACCTAAAGTTGAAATTTCTTCCCAACAATTGATTATTAAATTAGCATTAAGCTTTAACCCGCCTCTATTAACCTTTGTTAATTCTTAATCCGGCTAGTCAATTACCCTTATCTCTAAGTGAGCATTAACCGGTTCTTGCTATTCAAATTTCCAATTACTAAATGAATCTCTCAATTACATAAAATAATTTAAATACCACAACTCACAACGTCTCATGAATAATGTGATTTCTCATTAATAATGAAAGCAAGAAGAGACAAACATTGATAATCAAAATCTCATAAGCATTAGAATCAATCCAACAACATAGGAACCCCAATGGGTTTGAAAAATTTAGTTACTCATATTAATAAATAACACAAAGTAAAGAAAAAATTTAGAAAAGTAAATTGAAGGCATGTACCCTTCTTCTTCAAGTTGGATGAAAAACCCTAAGTTCCTAATTCAGAATGATGAACCCTACTTTGCCTCTTGAATGCTCCTAAATCTCCTCTTGATCTTCAATTTGATGTTAAAACCAATGTAATTTTTCCTTCAATAGATGAAACGGTCTTCTAAGGTTGAGTATTGAAGTCTGGAAAAAGATGGCTGATGCTTGTATATATGAAATCAACTCAGAAAATCGAACCGTAATTCAAGAAATCATTTTTGCCTATATAAATCTCTCAGCACGACCGTGGTCAAGCCCCTACTAATCAGCACGGGCGGAGTCCAGGCCGTGCTGGACCTCCGCATCCTGCAACTTATGGCTTCTTCCTAGCCGTGTCCTCGCCGGTGCTGAGCCATCACGGGCCGTGGTGGCTTCGGAAACCGTGCCAAAATGGCACTCTTGAAGATCAACTATTTGATGGTTCAGCACAGCCTGAGTCCAGACCGTGCTCAACCTTGGAATGCTAGTCCTTGTTAAATTTTGATGGATTCAGGTCTGTGATTGCACGTATTTCCTTCGATTACTGATAATGTCCCTCGATAATGACCTGAAACGTGAAAGGAACCAAAACACAAGTGATTCTGGCATAAAACAAGATAACTATGCACAAAAATGTAAATAATTGGGCATATAAATATGTATAAGATGATGCACATCAAATCACTCCACACTTAAACTTTTGCTTGTCCTCAAGTAATCAATAACTCGATACATGCACAAGCAACAATCACCCTCAAAATCCATGCTAACGTTCACAACTCAACCTTATTCAATATATAAAGAATGAAACTCAAGTAACTAACAAGTTATACGCTTTTAAGGAAAAACTATAATAATACCATCTCGAAGCACAACTTATATAACAATTCAACATTAAAGACTAAGAACCATTGCCTCATAAGAATCTCTCAAATCACTCATAGTGTTTAAAGGTAAACAAGAAAATTCCCTTAACGCAGCTACACACAACTTGTTTACTATAAGCTTGCTTATCAATCTCATCTTCGCTACCAGGAATAAATGAATACCAAAATCAAAGGGTCTTTACAAGGGTTGAAATATGGCTAAGGTAAAGGTAAGAATATTTGGATAGAAGTGTAAAGTATTACTGAAAAATCATGCACTTATTTAAAATGAATGCTTCAAGAGCTGAGTGCCAAAACAGCAAAAATACTCATTAAGCCTTATTTAAAGTACAAGATGCTCACAAAAATTAAATTCAGAAGAGCTGAGAGCTAAGAAATAAATCAGAATTTTTTTTTGGATATATAATATGTATATATATTACAGCAGCTTATATAGGGGCTGCATGATTAGTGACATAAACAATAAGAATAGTTATCCAATTTGGATTGAAGGGAGCATCAAAGAATGACTGAAAAGACTAAGTGAATTTAGAACAATATTAGGCACTGTGATTCCATAAATGAAGAAGCATAACACATAATTACTCAGTATACAAGGTGAAAGGAAAGATAGATGTATAGAATGGTGTATGTGTAGTGATTATGTGTAAATCATGAAGAAAAGATTAAGGCTCAAACTGGCTGACTAATGGAAACAAAGGGTAGGCTTTTGGCCAGATGTGGTGAAATCCTAAGTTACCCAAATCATCTAATGGTATTAAAAAATTCATGTAACCTCAACAATCATTACAGAGCAAGTTTTAGAAATGAAATTAAGTACAGCGCACAGTCAAACAAAAAAAGTCATGAGCATAATGTGCAATGGATGCTCAAATTTTGGTTCAAAAACTCACGTTTGAAGTGGCTAAAATTTGCAATTGCTTCCTAGACTTATCAATTGAATCATCACATAAATTGAATACCAGATTGGCATAATCAAAGTTCAAAGTCAAAGGTTGTAAATTTGCAAGGAACTCAAGTAACATTGGTTTAACCCGCCCAAATTGACATATTGAATACAATGAAATTGCTTTCAAAAGATAGAGAGGGATAATCAATTACTAGTGTGTGAATTAAGTCATTAATTATGAAAGAATAAACTAAACTTAAATGCCATAAAAAATCTAGGTCCTAACATCCTAAGAATAGTCCATTATCATTGCCTTAAACAATTAAGGGATAGAGCCATAGATACCTACCCCACACTTGAGTATAACACTATCCACAGTGTTAGAAAAATTAAAACTGGGTATAGCACATAACTAGCACATCATAAAAAGAATGAAGATCATATTAAATGTACATATCAAGACGACGAAGAAAAGTGTTCCACTAAAATAACATAACATGAAAGGAAAATGAAAGAAAATAACATAAAAATAAAAATACAAAAAAAACGAAAATAAAGTAAAACAAAAATAAAAAGGAAAATAAAAAGGAAAAGGAAAAGAAAAACAGCACAAATTTTTGTTTCATTGCTGGTAGTCTGTCGAAGGCGCATCCTCACTAGCTGGATCTGCTGGAGGGTGAGGAGTAGGGGAAGGCATTGAAGGAAGGGGCGGTGGTGGTGGCATAAGGTCTGTGAAAGAACCTGCTAGATCGAACTCCATATCATCGATGAATCGCTTATTTTGTGCTCTAGTCTCCGCCATCTTTTGAATATGCTCTGACATTAGGTCTGTCTGGGTGGCCTGCCTATCTAGCCCATGTATAAGCTGCTGGAGCAAATCGTTTAAACCCTGAAACTGTGCCCTAGTCTCTTCTTGAAATTGTCCAAACTCCTTTCTATGCTGCACAAACTCAAGATAGTGTCACATCGTAAATCATGACTAGATCTAGTCGGCCCAAAGCACTAATCTGAGCACTCGATGTCCTTGCAGATTAAGAAGAGGAGGCTCCAGATGTAGGCATAAATACTCTGGCTGGATTAGGAATCCTAACATCTGGAATCTCAACCATCGGGTCTTGGGCTCCTCTAGCTGCTGCCTCTCTAGCCTCCCTTACTATTGCGCTGACGAGCCTATACTCTATGCTATGTGGGTGTCGAGTAGACATGATTATCTGCATGTTGATCATTTGTCTGATTCCTAGTGGTGTCATATCATCAATTTGTGAAAGCTTTGACAGACAGTCGTCCAATACATCCAGTCTCTTGGCTAACCTATTCACAAACAGGCCAAAACAACTGTGCATCTTTTTCTAGGTGTCGACTATGAATGAACAGACTTGACGAGCCAACAGATATCCCAAGTCAAGCTTCTTACGATGTTGCATAGCCTAGAGGATGAAGACATCAGTCTGTGTGACCACTCCAAACTATCTCCCTGCCTGTAATCGTGTAAGCTAATAAAGTATGGAGATAGTATGATTTCGGCCTGAGTACTAATGAATCCCACATGGTGTCGTACAAGATTGGGTTGACGTAGATGCATCCCTAATACTCCTCCCCCGAGGTTTCCTGCTTAGTCCATAATCCTAAATGCTTGCCGAATTATGCAACTGACATTGAGAACTTCCTTCCCCCAAGTCTGAAGTAAAGTGCATCAGGCTGATGCCAGTTTGTGATCTGTTTCTATAGAAAGAAGGTGCTGAGGAATTCAATTATGAGCTCACGATAGGTTGGCTCAATGATGCTGAAGAATCATGCGTATGGTAGAGTTTTGAATAGGGCACGCAGATCTTGAGCCAATCCCACTCTTTCCAGGGATACAAAGTCGATGCAACGTCCAGCCATCAGTTACTTCCATCTCATGACTTTGAAGCAGCTCTCGTTATCTGCATTCTGAAATGTCCATAAAGGATGTCGACAAGGTGCGGGTGGATTTACAACTGGTGCTCTTCATACTCGGATTAGTTGCTGTTATGGTGGAGGTGCTGGTGCTGATGAAGGTGAAGTGAAGGAAGATGTTCCTCCACCATGCGGCCGCTTGCTGGTAGCGGCACGTTACGGTTTCTTTCGACGTGATTGATCGCGGGGTCCCTTATATTGCCTAATGCAGTGAATCATTAGTATTCGAACAAGAAATCAAGTTAACATAAATTATACCAAAAACTAAACAGCATAACGGCTATAATTTGACTAACAGAAAACTTTAGACTAAAGCCTCAATCTCCTATAGAAAACTAATTCACAATTACATTCCAGTCCACTTTATCGCGCACCAAATAAAGAAAATTTATACTATTAATTGTTCATAATAAAATGACATAAATAAACTTTATTACTGCCAAACCCCATACTTAACATTTCATTATTCAAAATCACATAAACATAGCAACTAGTCTTAACTAAATCTAATCTAAGTCAAATTTAAGCAGTGTAACAAAGCAAACTACTAAAGCATATCAAAATGTCCTAAATGATTAAAAAATGTAGAAAAATCAAATTTAATCAAATAAAAGGAAGGCAAAGAGACTTACTTGAAGTTGCCGTGACAGGTAAAAAAATCAAAGACAAAGCAGAAACAACACCTTAGAGCTTAGAGAGGGAAAGGTAGGAAAACTTTTGAAAACACATGATTATATAGTCACAGGGATCAGCATGGGCGAGGGCAAGGCTGTGCTAGTCAGGACGGCCAAGCCTCGGCCCGTGCTGAACCCTGAAGCCACATCCTTGTGCCAATCCGTCACGGGTGAGGGCATGGTCATGCTGACCGGCATGGCCGGTGTTGCAGCTTGTGGTGGCTTCGAAAGCCATGGTAGATGGCTATTTTCCCAAACTCTTTATGTGCATATTCATCACAGGCATGACTCTCGCCGTGCAATTCATCATGGGCATGACTCTGGCCGTGCTGATCAGCATGGCCTAGGGATCTAACCCGTGATGCCCACGGAAACTGTGGTGGACGGATGAAGTCTGAGCTTTCCTTCTCCATCTCGAGTCGCCAAACTCCCTACCTGCGTTCAACACATATACGTACAAATTTAGGCTGTAATTCAAGTAAAATATATCAAACAGGGAAGTCCGTCTTCACTGATTTCTAAAAATCCAACTTAAGTTACTAAAACCCTAAATTCATACAACTAGGTTAAATTACTAAGTAAGTGTTCTAACTACCATCAAGCAATCAAATGACTGATAAAATAAAAATGTTATTAAAAACATAAAATTAAAATTTTTGGGGTGCCTCCCAAAAAATGCTTCTTTTTGGTCGAGTCGCTTAGCTGGACTCTAGAGCAGCATTCTTGCCCCATGGGCAAATTGAGAAGGTGGGCTCATTGTAAGCTGGGGCCTGATGCATATAACCGCAAGAAGGCGATCCAATCTGTGTAGCAGATGGCCAAGGAGGTGCTCTCCATACCGAGTTAGGATGCCTAGTCATCCACTCCAAATCCTATCTAGATGACCTGTCATAAAAAAACTTGCAACTACCCTTCTCGGGTGTATCATAGCACAAAGTTTCAAATTGATATAAGTTGTTTTCTTCAAACGAATAACACACATCGACAGGCAAGGAAGCATGCAGAGCATCATCAATTAGTATATCCTGTGGTGGCTTATCACATGCAAGACCAATCCCATCAATAGTGCAAATGGCTTGAACATGGTTGGCAGGAGAACTATCAAATGGGAGTAAACTAAAAGTAATATAGTCATCCCCTACATTAAGCTCTAGCTTTCCCACAAATACGTCTATTTTAGCTATAGCGGTGGCAAGGAAAGGTCTCCCTAAAATCAAAGGCACACCATTCTCTACAATCTCCCTAGGAAGCTTAACAGAATGATCAGCTAATTGAATGCACATCCTAGTAGGTTTTGCCTCCTCCAAACCTAGCTTATTGAACATACTCGTGGGCATGAGATTTATGCTAGCACCTAAATCAGCTAATGCATCATCAACACACAAGTTACCCAAAGTGCAAGGAATAGTAAAACTCCCTGGGTCGTGATGTTTCTCTAGTAACTTACTCTGAAACACTACTGAGCACTATTCATTAAGCTTAACATATGCTACCTTCTCCAGCTTGCTTTTGCTAAGTATATCCTTCAAGAACTTGGCATACTTCGGCATCTGCTTCAATACATCGACAAAAGGCAAGTTAATATGCAATTGTCTAAAGATATCCAAAAACATACTAAACTGCTTTTGTGCTTCTACTTGCTTCAGTCTAGCAGGATAAGGAATCTTGGGCTGATACTCCTTGACTGGGATTAGTTTCACCTTTTCCCTCTCAAGTTCCTTAACCTTACTGTTCACCTCAACCTGCACATCAATAGTGGTGCTGAGGAGCGCTCCTTTTTGCCTCTCAGACAACATCTTAGAAATCTAACCAATCTGACTTTCCAAGTTCTGAATGGACGGTTGCTGATTTCTAAAAGCACTGTCTATCTACTGGAACCTCGTCTCAGTCAACGTGACAAACTTCATCATCAGCTCCTCCAAGTTATATTTCTTCTTGGCTAGTGGAGGAAGCTGTGATGATACTGTACTATCGCTCTTTGTGGTGGTCACGATGCGCCTTTAAAGCTTGGTGGACCTTAGGCATTATTATTGCACCAACTAAAATTCGAGTGATTTCTCCACCCAGGATTGTATGTGCTGCTATAGGGGTTGTTTTGTTGTCCCGGTGCATTCCCCATGTAATTAACCTATTCACGGTCAGTAGAAACAATAGATGAAGTAGAGGAGCTAGCAAACATACCTCCCGTATTATAGTTTGCACCATAGTGCGGGCCATTGAAAAACTTGCAGCTTATTTAGGCTGCTTGAACCGGCATCTGAAGTTGGTATAATTTCTTGGTCATAAGCTCCACTTGAGCTGCTAAGGCTGCTGTGGAGTCTAACTGGTTGACAATTCCCTATTTGACTGGCTGACTCCTAGAGGATTGCCATTGGTAGTTGTTCATGGCTATCTCCTCTATCAGATTTTGCACCTGCTCCAGCGTCTTACTGTTCAAGGCCCCACTTGTTGCAGCATCTACCATTTGCCTAGTAGTAAGGTTCAAACCGTTGTAAAAGGTCTAAACCTGCATCCATATTGGTAGACCGTGGTGTGGACAGCATCTCAACAAGTCCTTGTACCTCTCCCAAGCATCATACATGCTCTCGTTATCCATCTGTGCAAAAGAAGAAATGTCATTTCTCAATTTCACAGTCTTAGCTGGAGAAAAGTACTTGTAAAGAAATATTTCAGCCAAGGATTTCCAAGTAGTGATAGTGTTCAATGGAAGGGACTGCAGTCATCTCTTTGCTTTATCCCTTAAAGAAAATGGAAATAATCTCTGCCGGATGGCACCATCGGTAGTTCCATTTATCTTGAATATGGGGCATATCTCCAAAAACTTGGCTATATGGGCATTGGGATCCTCGCTTGGTAGCCCTCTAAGCTGTACACTCTGTGTATTCATCTTTCTTTATTTATTTATTCATATTTACCTTCTAGTTTCTTTTTCTTATGGACTGAGGGCTTTCGCACTATGAAAATTGAATACAATCGAATATTTGAGGCTAGTGAGTATATTATTATAGTCTTCTACCTTACGGGAAACCAAGCTATAGGTTCTTTGAAGAACTTTGCAGATTTATCAACACTCGAGCTGGCGAATATAGACTTCTTGCTCATGTCATTCCTTTCTTTTATTTTATTTATCCTTATGCTTAGTTGTATGGAAGAGAACAAACAACTTGTGATTTCTTTTCTTATCGGATCTGAAATCCTCCTTATGATCTCATTTTGTTCGCTTCTTTTGCGCCTTTCTTTCTAATATCTGTTTAGTATGATGATTTGGTTTTATTTGTGGAGCATAAATGCAAGTGTCGAGTGAAAGCATATGGAAGCAGCAATTATAGGCACCGATCCAATACTTCAACAAATGCGAAGAAAGAAAATTAGTTGATCGAGTGATATGGAACCTCTATGAATAAGCTTGAGAACCCCTTTTTAATTATGGACCCCCAACACATTAACATGAAAACCCGAAGAACCAATTCGGTTCAACCCTTAAGAAAGGTCAAAAAATATATTACTTAGAAAGATGATCAAGAATTAGGATTTAGAAAACTTGTTCCTAAATTCCCAATTCTGAAACACTCCACAAGAAAATGATCAATCTACTTGAATGTTTCTTAAGCATGTATTCTACACAAGAACACAAAGACAAAGCAAACAACTTTAAGGTGTAATAAACAATTATCATTCAAATTCAACTTCAACTTCAACTTAATTAATTAAATCAAAATTCGTACTAGCCTTATATGGGATTTAGAAAACCCTAAATCTTAAATAATAAGGATTTATATCTGATCTAGGATAAAGATAACCTTCCTAATTAAAAGAGATAACTTAAATAAAGTCCTGATTTTGATAAAATACATGTGTGATCATGTAAAATAAGCCATCAAATCCTAATTTATATAAGTCATATAGATGATCCTCATAACGTAAGCTAAGTTAGGCCCGAAGTCACCATATGCTCTAATTCAACTTCTTTGGTCTTTTTAAGCATAATTAGATTCATTCAAGCCCAATAAACTAAATTTAATTGATTAGCCTTGAACTGAAATCCAATTCTTCATGCCTTGATGTGTCCTTAGCCTAAATGTCTTTCATAAGCTCATTGACTTGTAATTTGAATCGGACAAGGACTCCTAGTTGAATTAATATTCCTTTCGTTGCTTGAACTCCTAATATCATCAGGACTCCTTACTGGATTAGGATTCCTCCATGAGTCAGGACTCCTTATTAGAGTAGGATTTATTGTGCTAGTTTGGATCGTATCAGCTTCAACGCGCTTTCACTCAATATTTTCGTGTTTATGCTCACCAAATAAAACTAATCTATCACGCTAGATAGAGATTAGAAAGAGAGGCAAAAAAGAAATGAAAAGAATGAGAACATAAGTAGGATTACAAATCCGATAGGAAAAGAAATCACACATTCTTTATTCTCTTCCATACGGCTAAATATGAGAATCAAATCGAATTGATTTAAATATAAGAGTAGAAAAGAACACAAAAAAGAAAAGACGTGAGTAGTAAGTCCAAGTTTGCTAGCGTGAGTCTTCATAAGTCTACAAAGTTCTTGAAAGAACTCATAACTTGATTTCTTGCAATGTAGAAGATTGAAATAATATGCTCACTAGCCTAAAATATTCGGATGCATGTGGTTTTCATAGTGCGAAAGCCCTCATTCCATAAGAAGAAGAAACTACAAGCATAATATGAATAAATAAATCAAGAACCGGAGATGAGTTGACTGGTCAGCCACTCTCGTAGTCCTAAATTTTATGAGCCAACTTAATAAAGATAAGAGAAAATTTGTGTGGGCCTAGTTAATAACAGTTTGACCCAAATTACTTCATTATATGCGACCTAAACATTAAAATGCTTGCATTCCCACTTATATTATGCTTGATCAATTGAAAACAACATGATTTCTCCCTTATGCACGTGGATTAATGGCTCGACCTACTTGATCATCAAACTAAGCCCCAATGCTACCAATCAATCTCGTCAACCACATTCCCATGTTGGCCTAAAGAGTTTGTGATTCACACTGATCGCGAATCCTTAAAGTATTTAAAGGGTCAACAAAAGCTTAACAAGCTTAATGCAAAGTGGAGTGAGTTTATAGAATCCTTTCCATATGTTATAAGGTATAAACAAGGTAAGGAAACATAGTTGCTCATGCATTATCTTGAAAGTATGTGCTTTTTAACACTCTTGATGCTAATTGCTTAGTTTTGAGTATATTAAAGACTTATATATGGATGACCATGATTTTAGCAGGTTTTATCATGCATGTGAAAAGCTTGTGTGCGAAAGGTACTATAAGCATAATGGATTCTTATTTAAGGATAAATTATGTGTACCTAAGAGTAGCTTGTGTAAACTTTTGGTAAGGGAAGCACCTGAGGGTGGTCTTATGGGGCATTTTGGAGTTGCTAAGACTTTAGATGTTTTACATGATCACTTTCATTGGCCAAACATATACATAGATCTGTAAAGAATTTGTGATAAATGCATTGTTTGTAGACAAGCTAAGTCTAAATCTTAGCCTCATGGATTATATATGCCACTACTTGTACCTAGTATACCTAGGATTGATATTTCTATGGATTTTATTTTGGATTAACTAAGTAAAAAATGTGGGCATGATTCTATTTTTATGGTTGTAGATCACTTTTCTACGATGGCACATTTTATTGCTTGTCATAAACTGAAGAAAAGAAGGTAAAACTTGTTATTGTGGAATTTGTAATTATGCACTTGTTTAGTGGGATAAATTGTGTAGGGAAAGGAGGAGGCTTGGTGATAGACCCATTGATACATGAGTAGAGATGAAACACATCATGAAGAGGCAATTTGTCCCTAGTTACTATTATAGGGAACTGCAGCAAAAACTAGAAACGTTGACACAAGGTTCCAAGAGTGTAGAGGAGTATCATAAAGAGATGGAAGTAGCCATAATAAGGCTAATGTGGAGGATGATAGAGAAGATACCATGGCAAGGTTCTTGAATGGCTTGAATAAGAACATAGCCGACCTAGTGGAGTTGCAACCTTGTGTGGAGATTGAGGACATGGTGATGTGGCCATGAAGATTGAGAGACAACTCAAACGCAAGAGTACAAGTAATTATGATTCTAAACATTATTTGAGTTCCACTTCTTCTTCTTGGAAACCAAATTAGAGTAAAAAGGATGATAAACATATTGTTAAGCCTAAAATTGATGATTCTAAAGCTAAAGTAGATATGGGTAACAAGGGTAAAGGTGATAATCAAACTAAAGTGATAAAATGTTTCAAGTGCTTAGGATTTGGACATTATGCACATGATTCCTCTAATAAAAGAGTTATGATTATGGGAGATGGGGTAGTCAAAAGTGAAACTGAAAGTGAGGATGAGATGCCACCTTTAGAGGATGTTAGTGATTTTGAATATGCTAAAGAGGATGTCTTGGTGGTACAATGCATACTTAATTTGCAAATTAGAAATGATGAACATGAGGAGCAATGTGAAATTTTGTTTCATACTAATTGTTTGACTGCTAATAAGTTGTGTAACATGATTGTGAATAGCGGTAGTTGTACTAATGTAGCTAGTACTTTGCTTGTTGAAAAATTGAATTTACCTACTATTAAGCATCCAAAGCCTTATAAATTGCAATGGTTGGATGATAGTGGAGTTGTGAAGGTTAATAAGCAAGTATTGATTTCTTTTTCAATTGGTAGATATAAGGATGAGGTATTATATAATGTAGTTCCCATGTATGCTGGTCATGTTTTGTTGGAAAGACCTTGGCAATATGATAGGCGTGTTTTATATGATGGTTTCAACATTAGGTACTCTTTGACTATTGATGGAGAAAAGTTCAATGTTGGACCATTACCTCCCAAGACCATTTATGATGATAAAATGAAGATAAAACAACAATATGAGGAGCTTGAATCTTCAAACGGGGAAACTTTGGGTAGGGAGCAAGAGAGAGACAAAATCAAAAAAGGTGAGTTGAGTGGTAAAATTGAGTGCAATGGGAAACACAAGGTGAGAGAAAACAATGGAGCAAAGAGTGAAAGAAAAATGAGTATATATGCAAAGCCAAGTGATATGAGGAAAACACTAACCTTGAGGCAACAAGTGCTTGTACTCATGTACAAGGATATTTTGATTATGACTAATGATCTTAACCAAGATTTTCCTAGTGTTATTTTTGAGCTTTTGCAGGTATATGGAGACCTTCTTCCCGAAGATGCACCTAAAGGATTACCACTCATTCATTGTGTTGAGCACCAAATTGACTTCATTGTGGGTGGAAGTATTCAAAATAGGCCAGCCTATAGATGCAACCCCGAGGAGAGAAAAGAAATCCGAGGGAAAACGAGTGAGCTTATGGATAAGGGGTATGTGAGAGAAAGCATGAGTCCATCTGCGGTTCTTATGATTGTAGTGCCTAATAAAGATGGAACATGAAGGATATATGTTGATTGTCGTACTATCAACAAGATAGAAGTATCACCATCCTATACCTAGGCTAGATGATATGTTGGATGAGTCATATATTCTTATGTGTTTTCTAAAATTGATATTAAATCTATTTATCATCAAATTAGAATGCATGAGAGAGGTTAGTAATGCCATTTAGCTTAACTAACGTACCAAGCACTTTTATGAGATTAATGAATCATGTTTTGCGTGCCTTCATTGGAAAGTTTATGGTGGTTTACTTTGATAATATCCTTGTTTATGGAAAATCTTTAGATGAGCATGTAACACATTTAAAGGTTATTTTTTATGTGTTAAAACAAGAGACCTTGTATGCTAATCTTAAGAAGTGCACTTTTTGTAATCTTAAAATTACTCTTATTAGATATATTGTTAATGACAAAGGAATTCATATTGATCAAGAAAAAGTAAAAGTAATTAGGGAGTGGCCGAAACCTACTATTGTGCATATGTTAGGGGTTTTCATGGTCTTGCGAACTTTTATAAGACATTCATTAAGGATTTTTCTATAATTCGTGCACCTTTAACTGAATGCATTAAAAAGAATGCGGGTTTAAGTGGGGAAAAACAAGGTGTTGCTTTTGACTTGTTAAAGGACAAATTAAGTTCGAAACCTTTGCTTTCTTTGCATAATTTTGCTAAAACCTTTAAGCTTTAGTGTGATGCAAGTGGAATAGGCATTAGAGGAGTCCTAATGCAAGAAGGATGACCAATTGCGTTTTTAGTGAGAAGCTTAGTGGAGCTAGTCTAAACTACACAACATATGACAATGAGTTTTATGCATTGGTAAGACTATTAGAACATTGGCAACACTATCTTTGGTATAAGAAATTCATGATCCACATCGAGTCCTTGAAATATAACAAAGGATAAGGGAAGCTTAGTAAAAGACATTCTAAATGGGTGGAGTTCATAAAACCATTTCCTTACATCATCAAGTACAAGCATGGTAAGGAGAATATAGTAGTTGGTGCTTTGTCAAGAAAGTATGCCTTAATTTCTACTCTTGATGCAAAGTTGTTAGGTTTTGAATTTATCAAAGACTTATATATTTCTGAGTTTGATTTTGCAAATGTGTATGGGGCATGTGAAAAAGGGAGGTTTTGACAAGTTTTATAGGCTAGATGGTTTTCTTTTTAAGGAAAACAAGTTGTGTGTGCCTCAATCTTCTTTAAGAGAGTTGCTTGTGAGGAAGGCACATGGTGGGGGTTTAATGGGGCATTTTGGTGTGAGTAAGATATTAGATGTATTGAGTGAGCATTTTTTTTGGCTACACATGAGAAAAGATGTTGAGAAAATGTATAAGAGATGCATTACATGTAAATAATCTAAATCAAGAGTGATGCCTGATGGGCTATATGCACCTCTTTCCATTCCTAATGAACTTTGGGTAGACATTTCAATATCCTTTGTGTTAGGATTACCTAGGTCAAAAGTGGTTTAGCAAAATGGCTAATTTTATACCTTTTCACAAGACGGATGATGCGACGCATGTTGCGGGGCTATTCTTCAAGGAAATTGTGAGACTGGTTCCAAGGACAAAAATAAGTGATAGAGATGTCAAGTTTCTTAGCCACCCATGGAAGACACTTTGGAGCAATTTGGGAATAAAGCTTCTATTCTCAACAACTTGTCATCCATAAACGGATGGACAAACGGAGGTGGTTAATAGGGCCCTTTCACAACTGTTGAGAGCTACAACTCAAAGGAACTTGAAGAATTGGGAAGAATGCTTGCCATATGTGCAGTTTGGCTATAATAAAAGTGTACATGGCATAACAAATCAAACAACATGAAAGTTTAGACCATTGACTCCTATGGATTTGATGGCATTACTAATTGAGAAAGCCAACTTGGAAGGCAAACAGAAGGCTGATTTTGTTAAGAGCTTACATGAAAAAGTGAAAGCCCAAATAGAAAAGAAGACTCTTCATTATGAAAGACAACACAACAAAGGAAGGAAGAAAGTGGTATTTGAACTGGGTGATTGGGTTTGAGTACACATGAGGAAGGAGAGATTTCCAAGCAAAAGGATATAAAAGCTAATGCCAAGAGGAGATGGACCATTTCAAGTTCTTGAGAAAATCAATGACAATGCCTACAAGCTTGATCTACAAAGTGAGTATGGTAATGTAAGTGCAATTTCAATGTAGTTGATCTTTCTTTCTTTGATATAAGTGAGGAAGATGACAATGAGCTTGATTCAAGGATGAATCCTTTACAGGAGATAGGGAATGATAAAGATTTTTTTAATCTTCAAGGTCTATTGACAAGACCTAAGACTAACAGGATGTAAGAAGCTTTGTTAAGCCGCATGGGGGGCCTTAGAAGTTAAGTTTTCAATGTATTCCAAAAAGAAGAAAGCATGGGATGAGGCACAGGCGTGCTTCAAGCCGTGTCACCTACTACCCTTTCAAGAGAAGGAAGCGTGGGACACAACATGGCCGTGCTTAATGCCGTGTCACCTACTAGTCTTCAAATCAGAAGGAAGCATGGAATACAATAAGGCCGTGCTTAAAGCCGTGTCTCCTACTGGTCTTCAAATTAGAAGGATGCATGGGATGCAACATGGCCGTGCTTAAAGCCTTATCACTATTGCATTGGTTTTCTCAAGATTCAATAATAGTGGATTAGTCTATATAAGGCTAATACACAATTTATTATGTGTTACTAGATATAATTTAGTTTATTTTTAAGATTTGACCAAGTTTTTTCTTTTTTAACTTATGTTTAAAGTGCGAGAGTTATTATTTCAGAGTTATAAATATGAGAGTTAAGTCTCCAACACCTATATTTTTAATTGTGTGTTAGTGAGGAGCTATGTGTGGTGTTTAGACATGTCTAGGGTTTCTTTAGGTCTAGCTTTGTCTATATATACCAAGCTAAGCTCCATTTGTAATCAACTTTTGACGATTGATATAATACATTACACTTGTGAGCGTTTATGCTAAAGTTCTTATTTGAACTTTGAACTTTGAACTTATCAAACTTCTTTTAGTTTGTGGCGTTCTTTAACTAAAAATATTATTTTTAATTCTTTACTTATCAAATCTTTTTGGTTTATGGCGTTAGGATTGGATTCAAGTGCTAATTTCATTGTTAATCAATAACAATTGAAATTACTTTCATAAACTTCTTTTAAAGGATCCTTAGGGTTTTGGAATCATCTTGATTAGAAGGTGTTTTCTTGCATTGCATATGTATTATAACTTGTTAGTTATTGTCGTGTATGGTTGCTAAAGAGGTGATTTCCTATTAATAACTTTCGTAGTCCCAAATTTTATGAGCCAACTTAACAAGAAAATAAGGAGATATTCATGTGGGCCTACCTAATAATACTCCTGTCCAAATTACTTTATTATATACGTCCCAAATATGAAAATGCTCACATTCCGGCTTGAATATGCCTAGATTAATGAAACAATATGATTTCTCATCGTTCCCTCTTTCCTTCAAAAGATTCATCTGCGATCATTCTGACAATAATATCAATACTTGATCAACTAATTTTCCTTCTTCGCATTCGTCCAACATTGGGTTGGTGCCTATGATTGCTGCTTCCATATGCTTTCACTTAATATTCATATTTATGCTCCCCAAATAAAACTAAACCATCATGCTAGACAAAGGGGCACAAAGAAATGAATAAAAAGAGAACATAGGTTATACAGATCAAATAAGCATAATTAAAACCTACAAATTGCATAAGATTTTGTGTTTGACAAGATTATTTGGAAGAATTCATTTGTCTTATTTAGGCAATTTAATGCAAGTCTAATGTCAGATGCCTTAGTGGAAAATCCAATTACGAAAGAAGATATGGATATATAAGATTAGTGGATTTAGAGCATGACATAATGGGTAAATGCAAGTAAATATCAAAGTTGAAGCTTGGCCAAACCTTAGATGACCATTTGGGCTTGTATTTGGCCTTATTCAAGCCGTCGCACAATTTGGGCTTAAGAAAGAAGGGGGCATACAAATTTTCCAAAAAAGGAAGCTCTAGGAGGTGCCACTTTAGTGCTTTTTTGACCTAATAGAACATTGATGTGCGTAAAATACACACATCTAAATAGGGTTTTTAAGATTGATTTTATGGATATTTGGATGTGAATTGGTCCTAACACTTACCCTATGCATCTGTTTGTGTTCATTAGGTTCAAAAGAAGTCAAAGAATGATAAAGGGAAGAATTGGAGCATAATTGGACGTCAAAGATGCCGAAACAAGCTAAGCAGTATGAGAAGTTCGAACAGGCCATGTTGAATTCAACATCAAGTCAGATTCCCAACACTCATTGTGTTGGGTACATCAAACATCAAAGAAAAGGAAGTTCTTAGGGAGCACAAATGAATACGGGCATAAACACGGGACCGTGTTGAAGACGGGAATCAACACTGCGTGTTGATTGCATGGGGAATTAATTAAAAGAAAGAAGAGAGGAAAGAAAGAAAGGAGAGCGGGGGAGAATGTCCCAAACCCTAATATTTCTCTAAGAGTTTTC